>NW_026857958.1:0-183551 GCF_026571515.1 Ruditapes philippinarum
GAAAGTGAATATCCCCATAGCCACTTTTTCAAGAATCCAACGTGCCATTTAGAGGTAAGGACAACCCCCCCTGCCAAAACTGAGGTTACTAAGCCACTGATTCCAAATTTTACCCCCTACAACTTCATTTTGGGAGGGTTAAAGTGGGAAAATTTTAATAAAAGACTACCTAAGAAAGCTCGACAATGTCACATAATTTTTTTGACCATCCAAAAAATTTAATTTAAAAAAAGAAGATGTTTTAAAAGGGTTTTTTATTTTTAGGTTTTATTATTTCCCTTTAAAGGGGGCCAAATTAAAAAAGGAAATCAAAATTTTTAAATTGACTGGAAAAAAGGGTGCTAAAGACCAAAAATTTAAAGGGAAATCTGCCCAAACAGTTTCAGAGAAACGATGACAATGGGGCGCAGGAATTTCCCCGTTGATAAATAATAAAATTACCCTGAAGCTTTGGTTTTGGGGGAGCTAATAAAAATTACTGAGGACCTATTTTTACCCCCACATAAAAATCTAAAAGGGTTTTTTTTATATCCCCATTTTAAACCCTTTCAGAAAAAAACATTTTAAATATATGCAAAACTTACTTTTTAAATTCCTTTAAAACATTTCAATTACTTTCCCTTCCCAAAATTTAATAGTCATGCACATTTTCAAACAATTGTAAGAAAAAGTCATAGGTGTTTTTAAATGACTTTTCCCCCAAGAAACCAAACATTTTTCTGCAATTAAAATAATAATATAATGATAAATAAATTTTTATATGTTTTAAAATTTCATGGTTTTAACTTAAAAAAACAATAAAATATGGTTAGAAAGAAATGAAAAAATAAAAAATTGGGCAAAAAATTAAAAAAAAAGGAATCCCTTTAAAAGCAAAATTAAAAATAAACAACCCCAATTTTTTAAAAAGCCAAAATTTTTTAAAGGTTTAAAAAAACTGGGCACTTAAATAAAAACAAAAATAAAAACTCCTCTTTATTTAAAAAGTGGTTTTAAGTTTGGGGAAATAAACAAGTAAAAATCATAGATTTAAAAAGAAATTTTGTAAAAAAGTAACCCAAAAACCCTGCTTGGGGAAAAATTTAAAGCATAAAAAATTTTGCTATTTTAAAAGAATGAGGCCCGGTTTTAGGAAATTTTATCCAAAAATTATGAATCAAAAGCTAGATTGCAAATGCAAAAATAATTTATTAAAAAAATAAATAATAAAATGAAACACAGAATTTTTAAAAAATTTTTGTGAGACTTTTAAATATAAGTTTAAAATTGAAAATTGGGGTAGGGGTGCAGATGGGGTTTTGCATGGGATAATTTTCTTATTTTTAAAATTAAATAAATTTGGGGCCAAATATTTTTTAAAATTTTCCCTTTAAAGGAAAAAGTTAAAAGATCGGACACAAAAAAATCCCTATTTTAAAAGAAATAGTAATTTTTTGAACCTTTTTAAGTGTAAATAAAGGAGGTAGGGGGCCCCCTGTTTTTCGCCCGGGAAAAATTCTTATTTTGTTTATTATTTGTGAAAGTAAATTTTTTAAAATCCCCCTTTATCTAAAGAAAAGGGTTTTGGACTAAAAAACAAAAAAATACCCCTTTTAAAAGAAATATGTAAAAACTTTGACCTCTATGGTTGACCTTTAAATTTTGGGGGTTTGGGACACATGTGTTTCGAGACAAATCATCTTTTCAAAATTTTGACTGTTTCAAAGTATTTTTAAAAACCCCCTTTATCTAAAGAAGAAGTTTTGGGGGGAAAAAAAAATTTTAAATATACCCGACTGTTTAACCTTTGAAAACCCCCTAAAAGTGGACCTTTACCTTGGAGGGTAGGTTGCAGGTTTGTACCCGACATAATTTTTCTTAATTTTTGTTTAAATGGGTTTGTGCCTTTTTTATTTTTAAAAAAACCGGGAAAAAATTTTAGATCAACCCCAAAATTTTGCCCCTTAAACCCGAAATAAAGGGTTAAAATTTTAACCTCAGTGGGGACCTTTAAAATTTTGGGGGTAGGGATGAGGTGTTGGGGCAAAGACATTTTTTGTTAAAAGTGAAATAAATTTTTTGGGAAGTGTTTACAAAAAAAACCTTTGATCTATGAAATGTTATGGACCGGATACAAAATATACCCTGTAAGAAGCAGAACCCCTGTACCCAAAATTTGAGCCCAGGTGACCGGGTTTTTGTGCATGAAAACACCTCCCCATTATTTGGGGAACCCAAATTTTGGCAAGTTTTTTCAAAATCCCCTTAAAAAACAAGAAAATTTAGACCCGACAGGACCTAAATGTATACCATCAAATGGGAAAAGTTGCCCTTTTATGAGCAAGTGTGGGCCTTGAAACTTGGAGGTAGGGGGCTGGGTTTTTTGCCATGACAACCCTCGTCTTATTTAAAAAACTTTGTGGGCCAAAATTTTTTTCAGATTCCTTTGATAAATGACAAAATTATTTAAACCCAAAACAAAAGGTGACGGACGGACGAGCCTTTAATATTTCCCTTTTTTTTTTTGAAAAGGGGAGGGGGCAACAATTTTCATAACTACATGTATAAATTTTAAACCCGGTAAAAACAAACAAAAGCACTATAAAATTTTAAGGCAATATAATAAAAAAAAAATGAAAAATCCACACCGTTAAAAACTAAAAAAATTGCTTAAATCAATCAATATACAGGCAAGTTTTGGTAATAAATTTTTAAATTTTTTAGAACAATATTTCAAAGTTAAAACAAAAAACTAAATTAAAATTTGGGAAAAAAAAGTTAAATAACGTGAAATTTTAAAAAGAGCCCCAAGCCGAGGGCAAATATTGATCAGGGGGTAGTTTAAATTTACCATTTGATGGCATTTTTCCCAACCAGCTGTGTCGAAATAAGGAGAAACATAAAAAATAAAAAAAAGCCCTTATGACAAAAATCCAAAAATTAACAAAAAATTTTCCTAAAGTCAACGAATCATGAGGAAAAATCAAGTTTAGTCTGGAAACAAAAATTTTCAAAAAAACAAAACAACCCTTTGAAATAAAATTTTTGATTAATCGGGA
The DNA here is from genome assembly GCF_026571515.1 of Ruditapes philippinarum. Taxonomy (NCBI): domain Eukaryota; kingdom Metazoa; phylum Mollusca; class Bivalvia; order Venerida; family Veneridae; genus Ruditapes; species Ruditapes philippinarum. Next base: position 3,039 of record NW_026857958.1, read on the forward strand.
AAACCTCAAAAAGGATTTTTAACATAAACCCAAAAAACAACCAACACAGCAAAATTTTAAATTGCAACTTGGTTGAATGACCCGTTAGGATCACGGAAAGTGTAATTCCACCCCCAGCAAAAATTTTTTAGGGTTTTAACAGACTAATTCTTACATAATTCTTTTTCAATCTGTCCCCCTATTCATCAGGAAAAGACCCTTTACTCCTCAGGTTTAACTTTTTAAAATTTCCGAATAATTGAAAAAGAAAAAAAACAAGTTAAACTAAATATTACATTGATAATTTCTTTACATTAAAACGGGGAAATAAAAGTGAAAAAATTTTTTCCAAGTGAATTTTTATCTAAAAGTGAAGATAATTAACTTTTCATTTTTTGTTTTTTACTCAACGCATTTATTTTGGGGGAAAAAACATTCTTTTCTCCCTTTAGAATTTCCGAAAGACCTAAAAAAATCTTTATAAAGTTTACCAATACACACAGCGAACTTTATTTTTTCAATTTTTTTTCCCGATCATGAAGGGAGCACAAAAATGTTGAAGTTCAAAATTTTTAAAAAATAAACTTTTCAATTTTGACCACATGTTCAATTTTTAAATTACAAAAAAAAGAGGGCCCTGATGGGCCCCAATTCGCTCACTGAATATTTTAAAACAAAAAAAAATAACTTTAATAAAACAAAGCAGATATAACCTAATTCTTAAAAATGATTTCACAAAGTATATTTACACTAAATTTTAACAATTTAAGAAAAATATGTTGAGAAAAAAAGTCAATGTTGTGATACAAACAAGGTTTTTTTAAAAATTACCCTTTTCAGGGAAAATTTAATTTTCATGAAATTTGGCTTAAACCCGAGCTTTAACGCTTAACCTTTAATTTTGAGAAGACTTTACTAAAACATATAACAAATCTATTTCCCAAAAGGGCCAAATTTACCCCCAGGGGGTATTTTTTAAGAAAATTTTTTTGAGGGCCACCAGACAACATCCCCAAAAATCAAAAAATAAAACCCCTCCCCAAATAAAATAAAAAGAATTTTTTTTGTTTTTTAACTAAAAAATAGAAAGGAAAGATATACTCGATAATCGGACTGTTAAATTAATAACAATAAAATCAGTTAAAGATAGGTTTCATTACAAAATATGAAACTTTCTGCTCCAAAGTATATTCATTAAAACTTGGCACTTCCCATGCCTATTTTAGGAGGGCATAAGGCTTCTTCCTCCATGGTCGATTTGCGCTTTTTCTAAAAAATCAAAAGGGCGTGCTTTTAAAATTTTTAAAGGCAAAAAAAAAAATTGGCCCTCTGAATGATAGAAAAAAAAATTTTTGTCAAAAATAAGGAAAAATCTACTTTCCCTTTTTCTAAAGCAAAATCACACGGCTAGCTTCCCCTACAGATTTGACCTTTCTTTGCAGAAGAGCCATAAACAAGAGTTTTTGGGTGAAAATTTTAAAAAAAGAGTTGTACTTTAGGATTAAAATCGAGATTTATGGCTTATTATTAATATTTAAAGTTCCCTTACCAAACAGAGTTTTTTGGGTTTTGTCCAAAAATGTACTAATCTCGAAAGAAGGGGGAACAATCCTTTCCCCTTTTTAGATTAAATCGCTAACATAAAAACCAAAAAAAAATTTTCTATGTCAAAAAGGGGTATATAAATAAAAAACAAAGAAGGGGTAGTGCTAAATTAAAAAAAGCATTAAAATTTAATCCTTTAAAAGTCTTTTTAAGGAGACAGAAGGTTTCCAAAAAACAAAATTTCTTATCGAAAAAAAAGGGGCATACAGTGGCCAAGGCCCAAATAGGGCCCAATTCTTACCGACCCTCAAAAACATCAAAGAAAAAACAACATTTTCCCAAGTTTGATGAAAATTTTGATTGAAAAAAGGGCAGAGGCCATGCGCTCCACTGATTGCCACCAGCAAAGCCTAAGGCCAATTTTTTGACTAAGGGTTTTTATTTGAAACAAAACTGGTAAAAGAAATATTAAAAATTTTCATGCTTAGTATCTTAACTAGGCTTTTAGGGTTTCTTTTAAAAGAAGCTTTTTAAGTTTTTAGCTATACACATTAGGGAAATCATGTCCTTTTGGCAGGGCCAATTATAACCGAGGGCCTTATTTGAACAAACTTGGTAAAACATATTAGATGTTTAATGCTAAATATCTTAAGCTTGAGCTATGAGGTTAAAGTTTTTAACTATAGTACATAAAGGGAAAAACAATGATCCCCTGGGGGGGCATCTTATCACCCCAGGGCTTTTTTTTGAACAAACTTGGTAGACACCCACTAGAAAGATGTTTCTTGCTTAATATCTTAGCTCTAGCTAATTGGTTTTTTAGAGGAAATTTTACTTTTTACTTTACCTATATACAAATTGGAAATCAATGACCCCCTGGGGGGGGCCCCCCCTGTTTTTTGAACAATTTGGTAAACCCCCATAGAAATTTTCATGCTTTTTCTAAGCGAGCTTTTGTCTTTTTTCAAAAAAATTTTTGATTTTACTTAAATACATCTAGGGAAATTAATCCCCCTTATGCGGGCCCAAATTTTTGCCCCAAAGGGCTAATTTGAAAAAATGGTAGAAAACCCATTGTTCATTTTTAAAATTTTAAGCTTACCCCTTGTTTTTTTAAAAAAGAAAATTTTTCCCAAAGTATTATAATATGACAATAAGGAAACAGATCCCCCCGGGGATGGGGCCCAATTTTGACCCAAAGGGGTTTTTTACTTTTTTTACTAGTAACACTCAAAAGATTTTTCATGTTTAATATCTAACCCCCACTAGGTTTTTTAAAAAAAATTTTTTTTTTCCCAATAACATAAAGGAAATCAATGACCCCGGGGACCACAAATTTTGACCCCGGGTTTTTTTTTGAAAAAACCTTGTAGACACTCACTAGAAGAGTTTCACCCATATATCTAACTCTCCCCTTTGAGTTTTTAAAAGAGCCCTTTAAAATTTTTTTTTCGGTGCAGGAAACCTTTTCTGCAGGGAATTTCTTTTAAAACAAATTTTAAAGTGACCCCCAACAGAAATTCCTGTGAAGTTTAAAAAAACTGGCAAGGGGTTTATGGGGAAAGCGGAAATAATGGGGATCACAAAAATTTACTTTCCTTTGTGACAGGTGAGCTGAAAACAGCAAAAAATAAAGTAAATTTAGAACCATAACTTTAAGATCAAAGTATTAGAATGAAGGCAAGATTATAGGGCTTCTTAGGATCTTTTTCCTGAGTGTTTTTTGTGAAAAATTGAAGACAATAAAAAAAACACCCTAAAAATGTTTTGATCAAAGAAAGTTTTCGGGCGGAAAAGCAAACCCCCCTACGGTAAAAAACCTTTTTTTTTTTAAATGTCAGCTAAAAAAAAGTAAACACATATACTTTTTAGGGGCAGGGTGTGAATTTCTGTATCGCTAGGCAATTTGCGAAAATTTTATCGGGCCCGATTATTTATGTTTACTCGTCTTATTTTTCTGACATTTTTCCCTTTAAGCACAGGAGGTCCCATTTTTACAATAAGGGGATATAAACCAAAATTCCCCGAGGGAAAAATAATCATGAAAAGAAAATCTGTAAAAAAAAAGTTAAAAAACAATTCAAATATTGACAAAAAAAACTGTATAACTTAAAAAATTAAACACAATGAAAAGGGAGTCCCAGCAAAATTTTTTCATGGATAAAAATCTGAGATTTTATTTTAATTTTCATTAAATAAATTTTAACCCCAGGGTACATCAGAAGGAAAAAAAAAACCCTGCTATCCCCAGGCCTTGACAAATTTTTACAAAAATTTAAAAATTTTCACAACTTGGAACACTTTAGATGAATAATATCAAAGCTCAACCCTTGTACTTGACAAAAATAATTATTAAAGTTTTTATTTACTACATGGGAAAATCATGACCCCCGGGGGGGCCCATTTTTGCCCCAAGGGGCTAAAATTTTAAAAATTTGTAGGGGTCTCCCAACAATCCTTAGCAAAATATTTGCCTAGGCTTGTGGGTCTTTACAAAAAATTTTTTTTTGATTTTTCTTAATTCTTTGGTTTGCCATGGAAACCAAAAAGAAGAAAATTTTTAACAACTTTGGAAGCCTTTTATTTAACGGTCAATCCTGCCAAGTTTGGTTGAAATTGGACAAGTAGTTTTTCACAAGAAGATTTGTTTTAAGTTCACTATAAAATCTATAAAACACGCACGCATGCACACACACACAGGTGAATCGATATATGCCACCGCAACGCAGATTCTGCCGTGGAATAATAAAACAATTTCTATTTCAGCTTACTCATTTGACTTCTCAACAACTGCTAGGAGTGGGAGTATAAATGGGTTCATCAGTCTACACGCAATCTTTTCCTAAAATGAAAGAATTTCAATCTTCTTTAGTTAACCTATTTAGTCAATAATGTCATTTCAACAATTTTACTCTATTTTATTCACCAATAAGTAAATTGTGAAATCTTTCACATACACATGAGCTAAAAAAGCTGAATCTGCAAAGCATGTAAATTGTTGCATGAATCAAAATACTATGAGGCTGCAAAAAAAACTGCTCAGTATAGATATCAGTTCAATACATGTATATGTTTTCAGTTGATTACAAAACTGTCCAGGATTTTAAAACAAACAAAAATTAAGAAATACCCTTCTGACGTGTTTTAATTTTTGGTCACTTTTTTTTTTTATCTTTTTTACAGCCACAGGGAGAAATATGTCCCATTGTGTACAAAAACAAATAGAAATGTATCAACAGAGTTGCGCTGGGGGGAAAACGCCATTTTTTTAAACTTTTTTTAAAACCCCAAAAAAACAAACAAAACAAAAAAAATTTTTTTTTACAAATAGGTTGTCTAGGCACAATCTTGTTTTTAAACTAAATAGAATCTTTTTCCAAAAAAAAAAAAAGAGGGCATGATGGGCCCGAATTTCTCACCTATATAAAACCCCTCCCAAAAGACATGGGGCCCAATTTAAATTTTAAATATAAAAAAAAGCCGATACAAAAATCTATATCTTTAAAAAGATCCATTTTAAAATTTAAAAATAAAAACCCAAACTTTGGAAAAACTCTTTGATTAAAATATAAACCCTTAACATTTTTTCACTTTTAAAAGGGGACATCTTTTTCCAGAAAAAACAAATTAAAAAAAATGAAAAATAAAGAAAACAGAAAAAAATTTAAAGAAACATGTTTCCCCTGCAAAAACGCAAAAAGTAACATTTAATAAAAAAAGCAAATTCAACATACTAGTTTAAACAAAATTTTAAATCGAATTGGTTTTTTTTTTAAAGTTAGGTTTACTTTTTAAATCTAATGAAAAATTTTTATTTAAAAGCTACCCCCATACAAAAAATCTTTAAAAAAAATCAACATATTTTTTACCCGTTTTTTAATAAATTGGGAGTAAACGAGAATCTTTAAAAATTTTGTTCAAATATGAACGAGAACGGGGGAATTTAAAAATTTAAAAAAAATGGAGGTGGGAGGAAAAAAAAAATTCAAAGAAAAAGCATTACAGGGGAAAAAAAGGTAAATTTAAAAATTGGCCTTTTAGTGAGTGTTTTAGTCTTTCTATTCAATCAGTTTTGGTGGAAACCATTTTTCCCAAAATTTTTTTGTAAAATGCCCTGACCTTGACCACAGGGGGTCCAAATGCAATACCCAAAAGAGGTTTTTACAAACTGTTATACAATTTCCAATTGGGTTACAATACGTCATTTAAAAAACCCAGTTACATCCCCGAACCCCTTTATTGGGCCGGGCCCCAAAACTACGCCTTTTTAAACACCATAAACTTTTAAATTTTTGGGGGAAAAAACTCCAAAAACAACACCACAAAATGAAGGGCAATTACCAAAACAAATTAATCCAACCCAAAAACCCCAAAGGGCGCAATAAAACGAAAAAATATTTTAAAACTGTTACTTTACCAAACTCTATGCTAAGTACTAATAGAGGTACATTGAACAAACCCTTTTTTAAGTTTTCCCTCAAGGGGGAAAAAACTCTAAAATAAATTGCAAAATATTAAAAAAAAAATCCCACAACTACACATGTTTTACTGAAACCCTTGCTTTTAAGACTCTATTAGTTTTTAGGCTACATGTGACAGAAGTTAAAGATTGTCAATACATGTATTTATTAAGTCAAGGGCATTTATTCCAGAAATACTGAATAAACGCCAAGGTACTCACCTACAAATGCTGACCAACATGGTTTCAGAGGAGGTCATTTGAAACAAGAACCGGTTGAAGCGGGTGATGCTGATTGCTCCCCAAGAAGGGTTTAGACACAGGAAAGTATGAAAAATGAAAAGGGCAAAAACTCCAAAATTAGGCAAGGAAGAATTCTGTATTTTTGCACTGCACTTTTATTCAATTAGATCTATCTATATATAAAGTTTCGTGATGATATCTCTTATAGTTTATAGAGTTATGACCCGGGTAAAATTCAAAGTGTAAAAATGAACAAAGGACAATAATTCCAAAATTAGACACGGCTGTGTTTAGGTTCTTTAGCATTGCAGTTCTATCCATTGACATCTATCTACCTACAAAGTTTCATGTTGATATCACTAATAGTTTTAGAGTTATGTCCAGGACAAAAGTCAAAAAGTAAAAATAAACAATGGGAAATTACTTCAAAATAAGGCAAGGCAGAGTGATGATTCTTTAGCCCTGCACTTTTACTCGATGAGACCTATCTACCTACAAAATTTCATCTTGATATCTCTTATAATTTTAGAGTAATGTCCCTGACAATGTTCAAAGTGTCAAAATGAACAAAGAGAAATAACTCCATAATAAGGCAAGACAGAGTTACGGTTCTTGTGCACTGCAAACCTACTCAATGAGATCTTTCTATCTGCAAAGTTTCATGTTGGGCAACCTACTCAATGAGATCTTTATATCTGCAAAGTTTCATGTTGGGAACTCTTATAGTTTTAGAGTTATGGCCCGGACAAAGTTCAAAGTCTACAAATAAAGGGCAATTATTCAAGTATTAGGCAAGACAGAGTTACAGTTCTTGTGCACTGTACACCTTCTCAATGAGATTTATATACCTACAAAGTTTCATGTTGATGACTCTTATAGTTTAAGAGTTATGGCCTGGATAAAGTATAAAGTGTAACAAGAGGGCCATGATGGCCCTGAAGTCGCTCACCTGTATATAGCCGCCCCCCCCTGGCAGGGCCAATTTTAACCCAATGGCTTTTATTTGAACAAACTTGGTAGACACCCATAAGAAGATATTTCATGCTAAACATCTAAGCTCTAGCTCATTGGGTTTCTTAAAAGCAGATTTTTTTAAGTTTTTACTATACACATATAGTTAATAAATGACACCCCTGGGGCGGGGCCAGTTTTGACCCCAGGGCTTTTATTTGAACAAACTTTGTAAACACTTACTAGAAGATGTTTCATGCTTAATATCTAAACTCTAGCTATTTGGGTTTTTTCAAAGTTTTTGCTTTACACATATATAAGGAAAATCAAAGACCCCCAGGGCGGGGCCAATTTTGACCCCAGGGCTTTTATTTGAACAAACTTGGTAGACACTCATTAGAAGATGTTTCATACTAAATATCTTAGCTCTAGCTCTTTGAGTTCTTTAAAAGAATATTTCTTAAGTTTTAACTATATGCATATAGGGAAAATCAATGACCCCCTGGGGCGGGGCCAATTTTGACCCCAGGGCTTTTATTTGAACAAACTTGATAGACACTCATTAAAAGATGTTTCATGCTAAATATATTAGCTCTAGCTCTTTGGGTTCTTTAAAAGAAGATTTTTGAGTTTTTACTATATGCATATAGGAAAAATCAATGACCCCCTGGGGCGGGGCCAATTTTGACCCAAGGGATTTTAGTTGAACAAACTTGGTAGACACTCATTAGAAGATGTTTCATGCTAAATATCTTAGCTCTAGGTCTTTGGGTTCTTTAAAAGAAGATATTTTTAGTTTTTACTATACGCATATAGGGTAAATCAATGACCCCCTGGGACTGGGCCAATTTTGAACCCAGGGCTTTTATTTAAACAAACTTGGTAGACACTTACTAGAAGATGTTTCATGCCAAATATCTAAGCTCTAGCTCTTATGTTTTTTTAAAAGAAGATATTTTAAGTTTTTACTATATGCATATAGGGAAAATCAATGACCCCCAGGGGCGGGGCCAATTTTGACCCCGGGGCTTTTATTTGAACAAACTTGGTAGACACTCACTAGAAGATGTTTCATGCCAAATATCTAAGCTCTAGTTCTTACGGTTTTTTAAAAGAAGATTTTTTTAAGTTTTTACTTTATGCATATAGGGAAAATCAATGACCCCCTGGGGCGGGGCCAATTTTGACCCCAGGGCTTTTATTTAAACAAACAAAATAGACACTCACTAGAAGATGTTTCATGCCAAATATCTAAGCTCTAGCTTTTACGGTTTTTTAAAAGAAGATATTAAAAGTTTTTTCTTTCGGTTGCCATGGCAACCAGGGTTCTGCATGGAATTAAATTCTTTGAATAATTTTTAAAGGTGACCACCAAAGGAACATTCCTGTGAAGTTTGGATGAAATTGGCTTTAAGTTAGTGGTTTATGAGGAGATGTCATTTAAAAAAAAGTTTACGGACAGACGGAGGGAGGGACGACGGACGGACGCCGGAAGAAAAGCGATCACAAAAGCTCACCCTGTCACTTTGTGAAAGGTGAGCTAAAAATAAACAAAGGGCAATAATTCAAAAATTAGGCAAGGCAGTGTAACGGTTCTTGTGCACTGCACACCTACTAAATGAGATCTTTCTACCTACAAGTTTCATGTTGATATCTTTTATAGTTTTAGAGTTATGTCCTGGAGACAGTTCAAAGTCTACAAATAAACAAAAGGCAATAATTCAAGCAATAGGCAAGGCAGAGTTACTGTTCTTGTGCACTGCACACCTACTCAATGAGATATATCTACCTACAAAGTTTCATGTTGTACCTCTTATAGTTTTAGAGTTATGGCTCAGCCAAAGTTCAAAGTGTAAAAATAAACAACGGGCAATAATTCAAAATAAGGCAAGGTAGAGTTACGGTTCTTATGTACTTCACACCTACTCATTGAGATCTATCTACCTACAAAGTTTCATGTGGATACCTCTTGCTGTTTCAAAGTTATGTCCCGGACAAGAAAAGCGGACAGACATGCCAACATTTTGGGTTTATGTGCTTTTTCTTTGATCATCATGTGGCATTTTTCCCTATAAACCTATAAAATTACCACATAAACCAGTAGGTTTATGGGATTTTCTCCTTTTTTAACTAAGATAATGGACGGAATGAAGCTCATAGACCATTGGATGTTCAACCGGATGGACACAGTGCTGAGGTGTGCTAATCAAAATGAATCCCAGTTGCACAACTACACATGCCAACCAACATTCATGTAAAGTGACATGACTCTTAAATATTTTTTGAGTTATGCATAACTTGAATATGGCATTTCTTTACAAAGTCAACAGCAATAACTCTACAAACAATAAAAAAACAAGCAAACATTTATTTACTAAACATACTGGCATTCCATTTTCAAGACTACATGTCAAATACTTTTTGAGCAGCATGAGACACAATTTCAAACTAGCAAATTTTACTAAGTAAGTGAAGGGCAATAACTCAAACAAAACTGAAATCCCGGATGTACAACTTCACATGCTAATCAACATTCCTGTTAATTTTGTTGACTCCAGCTTAAGCAATTGAAGAATATATATGACACATTTTGAAATGAACAGATGCACGCATGTATGCACAGACAAGTGATAAATTATTATATATGTTATTGTTTCAGTGAAGCTGCTACTTATAGCAAGATCATGCTGTGTTATCACTCATCTGACAAGGGCAACCACTACCTATAACTAATTCTTAAAAATATTTTGTAAGTTTATAGGGGTATAACTCTTTAATGCATTGCTTTCAGGATAACGTCTCTTGTCTGACAGCTGTCCCTTGTCAAGAAAACTAAGTATTGCAAGTTCCAAGCTGGAGACTTCAATAGTTTTTGAATCATGCAAATAATTATATGACAAAAATCTAAGTAAAAAGGGGCATAACTCCAAAATTATAGCAATATAGCTTTCAGATTAATGCCCCTTATTTATTAACTGTGCCTTGTTATTACACAAAGTATCCTAGATTCACTGGTACTTTCATACCATTGACATCATTCTTGAATCATTCTACTAGTAAGCAGTTTTGACAAAAAATTAAGTTAAAAAAGAGCATATTTACTCCTAATAAATGTTTTCAAGATATTTTCCTGAATTTTATATCTGCCTTTTGTAACCATAAGCATGCATTTAAAGTTTTATATTAATTCATAATTGTTTTAGAAATGGGCTACTTTTAAGATTTTGCATGACAACAACGATGCCGCATCATAGCTTTACTTTCTCTTTTAAACAGACATGCTACAAATTAAAACTTTTATATTATTTCAAATACATTATTATTTAGAAAACAAAGTGTAACTGACAAAAAAAATATTTGTAACAAATTTATATATCTTCACAATTCCTTTATCTGAAAACAATAAAATATACTCTGCAATCTTGTATGTAGATTATATAAAGTCAAGATCATAAAAAAAATAAATATGGACGTAACAGAAGCTATTAAAAAGAAACACATTTACTTACTGCAACGATAAACTGCACCAATTCCACCTTGCCCTATAGGGTTTTTATCTAATGAAGTTTCCAAAGCATGTATCTGGTTGCTATCAAGAAGTATCAATCGACCATCAAATTTGAAGGAATCTTTTTGAGACTTTCTTCCGGAATCTACAAATGAAGTGAATGAAAGTCTGTTTAAAGTAGAAGATTATGAACAAATCAGTGAAAACTTCTTCATTAATATTAACTTAAAAAAAGCTCTGTTATATATGAACATGTATATAATATTCTAATTCTATTCTATATATATACTTTTATTAACTTAAAAATATAAGGAAAAGCTATTAACCCCCACCCCCCCACCTCCGGGCCGGAGCAAATTTTGACACTAAGGACAGAATTTGGACAACTTTGGTTGAGGACCTACAGATGATATCATATACCAAATATCAAAGGTGGGCCTTGTACTTTCAGACAAGAAAATATTTTTTAATTTCCATTTTTGAATCTCCTTTTCTGGCCCTGTGATCTACTTATGCAACCGAAACAAATTTCAACAACTTTGGAAGGGGACCACACAAGGGTCATTCCTGTAAAGTTTGCAGTCATGGTTTCAGACAAACAAAGCACAGTTACAACCGTTGGTGAGGGATCACAATAGCTCACCCAAAAAGCACATTGTCTCAGTTTGGCCTTTTAAAAAAAAGAGGGGATTTTCAAACGCAACCCCACTCGATCATCAATAAGTACCCAAAATGTTTTAAAACAATTTTTAATTTTCTTTTTGGGAACAAAAGGAAATTGAATGAAAAATTGTCCTTTAAAAAGTGGCCCCAAAAAAGTTTTTCCTAAATCTTCTCCGCTAAAGCTTTATGACCTTTTTATAAAAAAATCTTTGAAAGCAACATTTTCCCTTTTCCAAAAAAATTTGAATTTCTCCCCTTTTGAAAATTTTTATTTTGAAAACTGCAAAAAAAATTAAAACATTAAAAAGTTTAAAAGTTTTTTTCCTTCAAAAATATACTAGAACTTTTTTTCAAGTTTTTACTATATGTACATAATAAAAATCAATGGCCACTGGGGCGATGCCAATTTGACCCCAGGACTATAATTTGAAAAATCTTGGAAGAGGTCTTCTACACAATGCTTCATTCCATTTTTTAAAGTTTTTACTATTGTCTATATTCATATACCGAAAACCTAAGACCCATGGAGGGGGCCAATTTTGACACTTTGGGGAAATTTGAAAGCTCTAGGCCTAATGTGGGTCTTTAGAAGATTTAAATTATTATTTCTTTTGGTTGCTATGAAACCAGATTCCTGCATGGAATCAAATTTTTCAAACAACTTTTGAAGCCATTCATCAAATGAACAAACCTGCCAAGTTTGGTTGACTTTGGACTAACTGGGTTTTAGAAGAGCATTTTTTAAGTTCACTATATAATCAATAGAAAATACACACAGCTGAACACACATACCACATTTATCGCAGACACAACAAAGGTGGAAACGCTTTTAAACCCCCACTCGCAAAATGAAAGCAAAAAATATCTTTTTAAAATAAATTTTTTGGGAAACCCCAAGACCCCCTCACGGGGCCACTTTTTACCCCCAAAGCTATAATTTGAAAAAATATTTTTTAAAACCACAAAACAAGATTGGGGCAAAAGTTTTGCTTTATGCTTTTTTTAGTTTTGAATAAAAGAATTTTTTTTTATTTTTTTGCATTTTTTTTCAGAAACAAATTAAACGCAAATTGCAAATGGCATAAAATTTTTTTTAAAAGGGGTGCAAACTTTTTAAAAAATAAACCCCCAAGGGTTTTACATTGGTTTTTTAATATGGGTTGAACCTGGGTTTTTTACCCCCCGGTGGGCCAACCCCAACCCTTGGGCCTTTAATCAAAAACAAAAATTTCTGAAAAAATGTCATGGGAAAATTTTACTGAAAAAAACCCCTAATGTTAAACAAGGTTTTGTTTTTTTGGTGTTGTGGGGGACCCCACTTTAAACCCCCGGGGACCGGTAAACCATATTTAAATTTAAATTTTAATTTTAAAGGGAAAAACTTCTGGGGCCCAAATTTTAAAAAGACTGAAAAAAAAGCCCCAGGTTTTTAAAAAAGGTTTTCCCAATTTTGGCCCGGGGGCCCACATTTTTCCAAAAGAAAACCAAAAATTTTTAAAGATTTAAACCCAGGGAAAAAAAAACAAAACCCTTTTTGACCAAAATTTTCCAAAGGGCATCTGAAGGGGGTTACAACCCTTTAAAATTTACTCTGAGCAAGCGCCGATAAATTCAAAAAACAGAAATTTGGGAAAAAGCCAAAGATATTGGGAAAAAAGAGACTTTTGGGGAGGCAATTTTTAATTTAAAAAATTTTAAAAGAAAAAATATTAAATTTTTATTTAAAAAAAACTAAGCTTTTATATAACTCTCGTAGTTTTGAAGAAGAAATTTGATTAAAGCTTTTACTAATTTGATTTAAGCTTTTATTAAATACATTTGAGGAAAATATATGTTCTCCTGGGACGGGCACTTTTGAGGTTCATAACAGTTATAAGACAATGTTTCATACTAAATATGTAAGCTAAAGTCTCTTTTGAATAGAAGAACACTTTTGTCAAAATATTAGGAAAATCAATGGTTCCCTAAGGCAAGCTTATTTTGACCAAAGAGCTATTATTTGAACAAATTAAATAGAGGTCCACCAGACAATGTTTCATACTAAATATCTAAGATATAACACTTGTAGTTTTCAAAAAGATTTCTTGAAGTATTTACTATAGAAGGAAAATCAACTCAATTTTCTTTCCCCCTTTTGGACAAGAACATTTTTAAACATGACCAGAGCTTTAAATTTAAAAAAAAAAAAAAAACAACTTATGTAAAGTTTCAATTAAATGATGCTACAAAACAAATAGTTATGTGGGATAAATTTACTTTTAAAAAGGGGCATAAATTTTCTTCTAACCACTATCTGGAATTTTTTCTATATAAACAAGAAGGGCCCGAAGCGTGCCATAAAATTCTAAGCAACAATGCACTCTTTTTTATGTCCTGAGTAAATTTTCCCACATTAACGGCGCCATTTGGTTTGAAAAATTACTGATAAAAACAAAACATTTTTTTAAACACTATCTAGAATGAAAGAAAAATGGTCTAAACTAAGAAAATAAATACCGAACACCGACAATATCATTTTTAAATTCACACAGTCATTAACGCTGTTACAGACGTTTAAGAAGGTTGTTTACGTGACAATCACAATGTAGCGTAAACATGCAAGTGCAAAAAAAATCAAAATCAAATACGGCAAATTTTTAAATTTGCAAACAAGTTTATTTTTCATTTTTTTCAAATTTTTAAAATTTGGATTTTGCTTGAAAAATTATAAAAGTGAAATAAAATAAACAAACAAAGTTTTAAACAAAAGTTTTTAAAATTGTTATTTTGAAAATTTTAACCACGGGAAATTTTTTAAAGACAGTTTTGTTTTTAAACCCCCTGGAAAACCAATTAAAACCCACCAAAAATTTAAAATCCCAAATTTATAAAAATTTTTTTTTTTTACCTGTTTTAAAGGAAAAGATATTAATTTTTTGTGCATTTTGGGATAAAATGCACCTTTTCTTCAAAAGCTTTTTAATTAAAACACTCAGGCCCTTTTCACCCCTTTTTTTTATTTCAAAAGATTTTAAAATCAAAACCCTGCATTATTCTACAACAATGCACCATAATTGAATATCTTTAATATAACCAATATTAAATTAGCAGAAATCAGACAACAACCAAATCAAAATGAATCAGAGACAGTTTGTTCAATAAGCAAAATGGGTAAAAATCTTTTATTCCTTACAAAAGGTGGTTAAATGTTAAAAATTTCCTGGTCTCTTCACATTGCTTCTTGCACTTTCTACGCTAAATAAAACATGCAGTAATAAAATATTGCCATTTTCTTTCATATAGATTTCTTCTGTCAGTAATAATAAAAAAAAATTCCAAGGAAATTTAACCGGTCAAAAATATTAATAAAAAGATTTTTATAAGTTACTGTTTTACAAAAGTTGTGTATTTTTTTTTATGCTATGATCTGGGTTGTGCCTCACTTAGGTAGAAACAGCTTATTTAAACAGTACAGTAAAGTTTTTAAAGCATAAAATAATGATAAGAAAAATGAGAAAGTTCTTAACTCCATCTGAGGTGTAGAGATGTAGCTTTAGGTTGCCCTGAAAGTTTGGGGACTGAACACTGTCCTGGTGGTACTGACTGAGTTGTTCGCAATAAAACTCAGAAAACTGTCAATAAATAAGAAAATTCCCAAATTTAACCCATGACACACTATAAAGATTAAATGAACAATGACGATCTTTTTCAATATCTGAATTAAACCATTCATAATTTTAAGAATAATTTTCAAAATATCAAAACTTGCTGAAAATAGTGAGGCAGTTCAAGTTCCTGCAAGCAACCTAACGGTTAAATTTTTATTGAAAAAGAAAATTACATTAGCTAAACTCTCGTTTACTTAAACCCATTCATCTGTTTACCTTAAATTTTCAAGAACTGCTTAATAAAATAACGGATTTGCCCTGGATTTAAAAATGTTTTTTCTTTTTTTTTTTTTTGTCAGAAATTTGTCATTATAATAATATTAAGCAACAACAGCTCACAGTATTTAAAAGGACCTTCAGCTTTTTATTTTCTGTTGGAAAAAACAATTATGTGTTGTTTCAAACTAAGTATTTCAGTATTTTTTCTTGAAAAGTGCATCATTGCATATTTAATGTTAAGCCTTCTTCAAAACAGTGTCCCGAAGCTATTTTATTCCGAGATGTTGTTTCTAAAACTAGAGATCAGAGGACACCAAACATTTCCCCTTTACTAACGCAAATATAGAGAAGTGGACGGTAGATTAGAGGGAAAAAAAGGAGTTACCTAATTCTTCATGTATTTAAAATTTATTGTCAGCAAAAAATTTTGTTTTAAAATTTAAATTTTTTGATTTTTAAAATTAATTAAACGATTTTTCTAAAAAAGACATATTCATCCTTTAAAAAACTAAGGCGCTGAAAAACCAAACAAAACAAATTTTAAAAACTTAGGGTTTTACACTTGCAAACGGAATTTACAAAATCATTAATCTTTTGGTTTCACTTTTGGGGAAATGCTTAAATACTCACAACAAAAACGTATCGTCCAAAACCCGTCTTATAAACCCCTCTTTTTTCCAAAACACCAAAAAGTAAATTTTAGCCCCCATCATGAAAAACCAAAATAAAGCGTTTGGCCCAGCCCTGAATCCCGACCAGCCTGCCCTCCGCACAGTCCCGATTTAGGAAACCAGCTTTTTTCTATCAGTTTTTCCCACTTGAAAAAGGGGGGTAAACCAAAAGAAGGAAACCCGATCAAACTGCCCCGGACAAAGCAGCTTGGGCCCGATCCTGCGGTCGCCAAAAACATTTTTTTGTTTTGTTTATGGGCTCACTCATATATAGAGTGAAAAGTTTTTAAATGAAAACTTACATCACTACGACACCCCAAGCCTGCATGCTGCAAAACCCTAAAAGTGGTTGTATGACCCGGGAAACAATTCATTACATGAGTTTCCCCCTCCCTACCCTTAAAACCTTTTATAACCTTTAAAACAAAAACACCATTTGTAAACTTAAAACCAAAAAAATCCCCTTTATAACTTTTAAAAACAAAAAAGTACCCGTCTCATAATTAAATACAACAAAAACGTCTCATAACTTGTTAAAAACAAAAATTTCCGTTCCTTTAAATTAAATACAAAAAAAACCCCTCTCATTAAATTATAAACAACCAAAAACCCTCATACAAAATACCGTCTAATAACCATAAAAAACAAAAACAATCTCATAACCCAAAGATAAAAAAAAAAAAACCCTTGTAACCCGTAATAAAAAACAACCCCTCATAACTTTTAATACAAAAAAACCATCTCATAAAAATTTAACAAAAACACCATTCCCTATTTTTTTACAAAAAACCACCCCATAACCTAAGGGCCCAAAAAAACAATCACAAAACCAAAAAGCGAAAACTCATCTCATAAATTTTAATACAAAAACAGAAAATACACATTTTTTTTTATGTTTTACAAAATTTAAAAATTTTAAGACAAAAAAACGCAAAAACATAAAATCAATTTATTACAGAAAGATTTCCCCAAAACAATTTACAGGTTACATTTATCAAAATTTTAAAAATATCTATCTACTTTTACAAAAATTATTTAATTTAGGGGGTTGTTTCATTTCCTAGAAAATTTTTTTAACCCTAAATACAAAAAACAGTTTGCCGCCCAAACTGAAAACCCGGAAATTCCCCTCTTTTAATTTTTTATTTTTTATGTACTGCATAGCCCCAATTAAATTTTTATTCATGAAGGAAAAAAAACAATTTGTGACTATTTTTCATATTGAAAACCATGAAATATAGGGCCCCCGGGTTTTTACCTTTTTAACAGGGGGTTTAGGGTTTTGTTTTTTGTTTAAGGAAAAAATTTCCCGAAAAAACATTTTTCAATCAAACCAAAAGTTTTTATTTTTCTTTATTTTTTTTTTTCTCTTTTTTTTTATGATTTTAGCTTGGGGCATTAAAAACACACAAAAAGTAACCCTTTTAAAACAGTGCACCGAATTCTAACTAAAAATTTCAAAATCATAGGTTTAAAACTCAAAATTTATTTAACACACAAAATCGTATTTTTCAAAACCTAGGGGTCATAGGGGTTTTATAAACTCAAGTATCATAGGTTTATAAAGTCACCAAGTCATAGCTTCAAAACCCCAAAAGCAAGCTTCCCAAAACCACAATCAAGCTCAAAAACTCAATTTTCCCGGGGTTTAAAAAAGTCCAAAATGTCATAGGTTTATAAACTCAAAATGTCAATTTTATAAAAAATCACATGTGTGGTAAAAAAAACACCCCCTTTAAAATTTTTATAACAAAACCAACAAAAACACTACAAAAATTGTTTTTTAACGAAAATTTTAAGTTTTCAAAACTTTTATATTTTTTTCTATAAACCCACTAAGATTTTCTATTTCCCCCCTTTTTTTACCAACTTTATAAACTTACCATCATTTTTCCCTTTTTTAAAAAAACAAATAAAAAACTAAAAAAAATGAAAAAAATCTGAACAAAAACATGTCTTCAATCAAACAATACATTTAAAATAATTGCTAAAAAAAATTTTTTTCCCTTTTTGTCATGATTTTTTGGTCAATTTTTTTGCATTTCCCCAAAATTTTTTTTTAATTTTTTACTACCCTAAAAAATTTTTCTATTAAATAGAAATCATATCGTTGCAGATTTTCTATTTCTAGTTTTTTTTAAAAGTTCTTTTAATTAAAAAATAGCTGTTATATAAAAAAAGTTTTGAGTTTTAAAAGGGGCCCACTTTAGGTTTTTTTGACAAACGGGGCTGGAAAAATTTTTTTGAAA
Organism: Ruditapes philippinarum; assembly: GCF_026571515.1. Lineage (NCBI taxonomy): Eukaryota > Metazoa > Mollusca > Bivalvia > Venerida > Veneridae > Ruditapes > Ruditapes philippinarum. The sequence continues at coordinate 21,173 of NW_026857958.1, forward strand.
AATTAATTTTAACAGGAAATTTTGTGTAAAACCCAAGAACATGTGCAAAAATTTTAGACATTTTGCTCATATCCTTTTTTTTCCCGAAAATTTTTCCAATTCAAAATGACCCACAAATTTGAAAAGCATTCCCAACCCTAAAAGCCTGACTAATTTAAAGCACAAAACTACCCAATTTTCTATTTATTTCTTGAGATAATTTCTTCAATTATCTTTTTAAAATTACCCTTTCTGTTTAATGCTAACTAAGCTGATTTATGTAAGAAATTCAAATTTTATGTTTTAGGCTTTTTAGACCTAAGTCAAGTCCCTTTTAAATGGGATTTCTTATACAGTTTTTTTAAATTTATAAACAAAAGGAAACTCTATTTGCAAACAATACGGGAAAAATAAATGTACCACATCGTAAAAAAAATAAAAATAAATTATATGTCTACATTTGTTGGGAAAGACCCAACTCAAGTCGTTAATGTCCTTTCTATTACAACATTTAATACATTTTCTTTACATATAAACATTCAGTGGAAACAATTTTCCTTATCCCTAAAGCTAAAGGTCACAGTTATAGATTATTTCATTTTTCAAAGCTCTAGGCTATGGGGCAAAAAGTCATAAGCCACAGTTAAAATAAAGATCGGTCAATTTAAACATTACAGTAAACATGAAACATTTTCACAGAATTTAAAAAAATAATAGCAATTTTTTCGGTGAATTGTAGTGAAAAAAATTCAAATTTTAAACAACAGACGGGAATAGGAAAAAAACTTTCAAATATAACCTCTGCAAAGCAACTACCTTTGTGATGTGGGCAAATATTTTGGATGTTGATGAGACTGGGTTGTTCTGGAGAGGTTAAATTCAGTGTTTAATCTTAGTTTGAAATTAACAAAAAAAACACACAAACATTCAGTATTTATTTATTGTTGACCCATAACGGAGCATGCATTCTTTTTTAATCTCAGTCTGGGAAGATCTTATTTGGCTGTTGTAAAGAGGTTCTTGATCTAAAGAGGGTCAGTAGCTCTGCACATGTTACACTAAATTAACATTTTAAAACTATTTCAACATTTTGTCCAAGGTGGATGATGCAACAGATAAAAAAAATTATTGTCCTCAAAATGATGTTCATAAATTACGGGGACGTCACACAAATACAGTAGAGGTGTTATGGCGGGGATGTTTTCAGCTTTTCTGGGGAAGGGAAAAATCCCCCTTTGTGCATTATTTTAGGCAAAGTTTTTATAATTTTGAACCCCCAAAAATTTTCAAAAAGCAAACTTGGGTACTTTTCCTTTAAATTTTTAAAACCAAAGTCCTGACGATTTAACCCACAAGCCCGAGGCGAGGGGTTTTAAGTCTAGACCTTTAAACCCCTTTGCAAGGGCACCTTTTTTTTGAAGTAAATAATTTTCCCAATACAGGGAAAATTAGACTTTTAATTATGGGGACAGAAAAATAAAAGAAGACAATATAAATTTAACTCAAATTTTTGATACGTTACAAAATAATAACAGGGGTACACAAGAAAAACCCAAATTGGACAAAATTTAAGAAACAAAATTTTTCAACCATAAACCTTTTTAAATTTTAAAAAAGTTATAAAATTTTTCCTGACCCCAGGGAAGAAAGCATTTTATGTAAAAAAAATATCTTTTTTAACTCCAATTAAAAAACAATAACAATCAAATTAAATAAATGACTTCTTAAAAAACCGTTCTGGATTATTTAAAAAACACAAACATGTCTAACCCAAACCCCCTAATAGAACGAATTTTTTATACTCCCAAAAATTTTTAAACTACCTTTCAAAATTTTTGCACCCTGACTTAAACAGTGTCTCAAACACCCCACCTTAATTTTTTTTGCACTCTGATTTTTGTTTTTAAAAATGGGAATCAAAGCAGGCAACACATTTTTTTTCACATTTTTCAAAAAAAAATACTAATTTAAAACCCGCCCGAATTTGTGTAAAATTTGCCCGCTTTTTAATTTGGGATCCAAAATTTTCCCCTCCTGGACCCCCTCCCATAAATTTAAAAATGTTTTTTCAAAAACCGGGACATTTCCCATCATTTTTTTATTTTCGCGGGGCGGCAATGAAAAGACGTAATCACCTTTGTGAAATAATATTGCAAAAGTTCTATCTTTAAAATTTTTGTTAAGAGTAAAAACTTTTATCCTTAAAAGAATGGGTTTCAGATTTTTTTTATACACAGCGGGGTATAATGTCACATTCCCCCTCCATAAAAAAATGGAAGGGGAATTTCTCCTGTAAAAAAAAAGGGAAGGGAATGTCCGGTCTGCCAAAAAATTTAGGGTGGGAAATTTTCCCCCTTTTTAAAACGGGGGGGGGAAATGTCCCGGGTTGAAAAATAAATGAAAGGGGAAAAAGTCAGGGTGCCAAATTTTCTGGGGCTTTGAATTCCTAAAATCCATTTTAAGTTTTAAGGGTTTTATGCTAACAATCTGAACCTACCTTTCCATCATCTAGCCACCCAAATATTTTTGATTTTAGCTCCACCTTTTCTTTTGGGGGACTAGAAAAAAAAAAAAAGAAATAAAAAATACTATTTGATTGTAACATCCAAAATTAACCATTTTCTAAACTCTTCCTAGGATGACCTATAAGATAAACAAAAACAAAATGAATGTAACAGCCAGCATTTTAATAAATAAAAACCCAGATTTAACGATATGCATGATTTGAAATGCCAAGAATATTTTCCAGGAAAATACGTAAACAAAGTGGCAAAAACTATGCTAGAAATGTGGAGAAAAAAAAGTTTTACTCATAAAATTAAAATTTTGAGACATGTAAAACTACCAAGAGAAGTGGAGACTTAAATATCCTGTAACACATTATTTTTATGGTTTTATATACAAATTATGATGCTCAAATTAAGATTTATCGATATTGTAAGTTTCAAAAAACATTATTTATAAAGATATTACCGAATTTAATATTTCATGCTGTCATGAATCCAACTTGATACATTCTATTAAAATTTCTCACAGTCTGTCAATATTCTGTTTTTATGAGAGGTAGAGATCTTTCTTCTGTCAGTGGTTTTATCATGATCTCAGAGTTGGAAATAAGCCCCTGCCACCTCAGTTACTTTTGATATTTACTATATCATTCTCTCTAAGGCATGTACTTTAAATAATGACCTGGTTATTTCAAACAAAATGAAATCCCTGTTTTTAAATGAGAGATAGAGTTCCTTCTTTACAAGTAAAAGACCAGGAAGAGTTCTGCTGTACAAGGTTCCTTCTTTACAAAATGAGTTCCTTCTTTACAAGGAATAGAGTTCCTTCTTTACAAGTAAAAGACAATGAATAGAGTTACCTTCTTTACAAGGAATAGAGTTCCTTCTTTGCACGGAATAGAGTTCCTTCTTTACAAGTAAAAGACATAGGATAGAGTTCCTTCTTTACATGGAACAGAGTTCCTTCCTTACAAAGAATAGAGTTCCTTCTTTACAAGGAAAATACAAGGAATAGAGTTCCTTTGTAACAAGGAAATGAGTAACTTCTTTACAAAGAATACAGTTCCTTCTTTACACAAAAAAGTTCTTTACTAGGAATAGAGTGCTTTCTTTACAAGGAATAGAGTTCCTTCTTTAGTTTCTTGTTTTTACAAGGAAAATAGTTCCTACTTTACAATTCCCATGAAATAGAGGCATCCTGCATGAATTTGGAAGTTACCTGAAAATAAATTCTTCTGTCTAAAATATCATACAACAATTTTTGCAAACTTACCCCAAGTGATTCTAAAATAATGTGGATGAATTTTCCCCTTAATTTGAGGTTTGCTAGGGGGGTCGGGTCGAGCAGGAAGTGTCTTATATGCAACAATATCACTCCATTTACTATTGCCTTCCTCATTCCTTGCAGCTAACTATAAATAAAATGAAAATAATACAGTATAACTTATGTTTTATATATCTCGGATAAATAATATAATATTCCCTGTAAAGTCTTAAAGACTAGTGCTATAAACTTCTTCTTACCAAAAGTCCTTGAATAACAAAAATAATCACCTATGTGCAGTAATGGGTAAATACCTTCTCAATCTATTAGGAGTTACTCAGTCATTGCAATTAGGTGACAAAATATTTCATTTTTAAAGCTAGGACATATTTTTCTGTGCAATCCTACTTAGGGAGTGATACCAACTTGCAAGCAAAAACTTAACCAAAGCATGCCAGGGATGCCAACATCAACATTATGGTGATAAAAACAGCCATCCATATTTGTCGAATAGTTGAGCAAAAACATTTCTCCCATTTAATCATTTGTATATTGAATTTACATTGTCACAAGAACTTGTTAATTCAAAAACATTTAATTGATTTATTGAACTATATCACTTGATTATCTTATATCTACAAAATACAACTATCAAAATCTGACACTCTTCATTGATTATTGATTTCCAAACCTCAATGTAAGGCTTTCAATTATTCCTCTTGTAAAAGCAAATTGATTTCACATTGGAAAATAAAGTATATTAACTTTTATGAAAATATTTATGATATATAACTTAGTTTTGAGTAGCGTGGATTAGTTGAAACTCGTATAACTAACATTATACGACTCATAAATTATAGCTTTAACAACCCTTCAGCTTTATCACTCGTTACCACATAAAATGTGACAAGAGGGCCATAATGGCCCTGAGGTTGTAACCTATATATAGGCCCCCGGAGCGAGGCCAGTTTAAACCCCAGGGCTTTTATTTGAACAAACTTGGAAGACACCCATTAGAAGATGTTTCATGGTGTTAAGTTTTTACCATACACATATAATGAAAAACAATGACCTCCCCCCCCCCCCACCCTGGCAGAGCTAATTTTAACCAAGGGCTTTTATTTGAACAAACTTGGTAGACACCTATAAGATGTTTCATGCTTAACATCTAAGCTCTAGCTTATTGGGTTTCTTAAAAGAAGATTTTTTAAGTTTTTACTATACACATATAGTTAAAAACAATGACACCCCTGGGGTGGGGCCAGTTATGACCCAAGGGCTTTTATTTGAACAAACTTTGTAGACACTTACTAGAAGATGTTTCATGCTTAATATATAAACTCTAGCTATTTGGGTTTTTCAAAGAAGATATTTTAAGTTCTTGCTATACACATATTAGGAAAATCAATGACCCCCGGGGCGGACCCAATTTTGACCCCAGGGCTTTCATTTGAACAACCTTTGTAGACACTCACTAGAAGATGTTTCGTGCTTAATATCTAAACTCTAGCTATTTGGGTTTTTTCAAAGAAGATTTTTTAAGTTTTTGCTATACACATATAAGGAAAATCAATGACCCCCGGGGCGGGGCCAATATTGAACCCAGGGCTTTTATTTGAACAAACTTGGTAGACACCCATTAGAACATGTTTCATGCTAAATATCTTAGCTCTAGCTCTTTGAGTTCTTTAAAAGAAGATTTTTTAAGTTTTTACTTTATGGATATAGGGAAAATCAATGACCCCCTGGGGCGGGGCCAATTTTGACCCCAGGGCTTTTATTTGAACAAACTTGGTAGACACTCATGAGAAGATGTTTCATGCTAAATATCTTAGCTCTAGCTCTTTGGGTTCTTTAAAAGAAGAATTTTTAAGTTTTTACTATATGCATATAGGTAAAATCAATAACCCCTGGGGCGGGGCCAATTTTCACCCCAGGGCTTTTATTTGAACAAACTTGGTAGACACTCACTAGAAGATGTTATTTGCCAAGTATCTAAGCTCTAGCTCTTTTGGTTTTTTTAAAAGAAGATATTTAAAGTTTTTTCTTTCGGTTGCCATGGCAACCAGAGTTCTTCATGGAATTAAATTCTTTGAACAATTTTTAAAGGTGACCACCAAAGGAACGTTCCTGTGAAGTTTGGATGAAATTGGCTTAGTGGTTCATGAGGAGATGCCATTTAAAGTAAAAGTTTACGGACGGACGACGGACGGACGGACGAAAAGCGATCACAAAAGCTCACCCTGTCACTTTGTGACAGGTGAGCTAAAAAACAGATTTGTATTTCTTTGAATTGAAACCAGTTATTCAGTAGTATCAGAGATTTCAAAACCAAAATGATAGCATATAGCATGGAACTTTTGTTCTGGTTATCTTGGTTAAATACTGGAGGCATAAGAGAGTAAGTCATCACTTTAGTGCAGTATTGGGATAACTACTGAAATAGGAGTTCTCCCATCAGTGCACTTAGGTGTCATAACCAAGATGCCAGACATGGCTATATACATGTACCAGTGGTGTCATAACCCAGTAGCCAGGCATGGCAATATATATGTCCAGTGGTGTCATAGCTCAGTAGCCAGACATGGCAATACATATGTCCAGTGGTGTCATAGCCCAGTAGCCAGGCATGGCAATACATATGTCCAGTGGTGTCATAGCCCAGTAGCCAGGCATGGCAATACATATGTCCAGTGGTGTCATAACCCAGTAGCCAGGCATGGCAATATATATGTTCAGTGGTGTCATAACCCAGTAGCCAGACATGGCAATATATATGTTCAGTGGTGTCATAACCCAGTAGCCAGGCATGGCAATATATATGTTCAGTGGTGTCATAGCCTAGTAGCCAGGCATGACAATATATATGTTCAGTGGTGTCATAACCCAGTAGCCAGGCATGGCAATATATATGTTCAGTGGTGTCATAACCCAGTAGCCATTCCTTTCTGTTCTTGCTTGTACCAATATACTTTCCTTGTTTAAGAAATTACCTGAATCCCCCCTCCCCCAATATACTTGTGACATTCTAGCCCTGTAATTCTTGACATTCTAAAGGTCAAGTCCCAGTCTTTAATAAAAAAGATTTTAGTTCAAGAAAGTTTCATAAAAACTTACTCTGAATTTATATTCTTTATTTCTTCTTAAGCCATGTATTCTATGTGAAAGCAGTGGACCATTGTATACAGGGATAAAACCATGACCCTGTAAATATTAGAGGTAGAAATGTTAAACATGTAGAGTTATTACATATAAGTACATAATGCATAGTGAAAATGAAAATGTGTAAACACATTAAAATGAACCACTGCAACATGATCGTGTTAAGAACTTTGCATGTTATTTCGGGTCATTTCAGGGTTATGTACAATAACATGTAATTTTCAATTATAACTTGGGTCTTAAATCTGTTTTACTTTTCTTATATATAATTTTTTTTTATCTTCTCAAGTTTGATTTTCTTAAAAAAATTTGGCTCATCTGGAAGCATGAAGCTTTAAAGATACGGCATACAACATTATGTTACAGGATACTACAAAGATTGATAATTATTGAAACAAAACATATTGTTGAATGCAACACGCGGTTCCCACTAAGAATAAATCTTCCTGTGGTTAAGGAGGGCTTAATATAACTATAATAATCAATTATAATTTGCATTTCGCGGGCTGACTGAAATACTGTCATAAGTCCTTCTCAATTTCATATAAGTTACTGCAGTTTTGTAGTCAACCCTTGATTTATAGACCATAATATACCAATTTTATCAAATGTGTATAAATTAAACAATATCCAGTGAAATTTGATCCATAAATAACTAATTGCCTTGGTACTGTTTTTTTCCCCTTTATTATCCTTCCTAATATGAAAGTTAGAAACTGCCTGCAGGAGAGAGACAGTGCTACAGTGATTTTATATTTATTAACATTATTAGGCCAGAAAAGTCTAAAATTTCCCTACAATTAGATCAATAAATGGCAAAATCTTTCTGCTCACTCAATACAATGCAAAAACCGACACCAGCACATTGTTGTTTTCTGCAATAATGAGGACAAAACATACCAATGCAATAACTTGTAAAGTATTTTTTTTTTACTATAAAATATATGGTATTACCTAAATTTATTGGGATTTTGTAATAACCACATTGTAAATAAAAGAAATGATCCTAATTAAGGACTTGTTGTCTAGGTTGCATAGGTGTGGTAGTCTAGAACCTAAATCTTAACATAATCATTCTTTATAAATTTTGTGTCTGATACATCCAGAAAGTGGTAACACATTACCTCAATAATTAAGACAAGCCTCTACAACCAGTCTATGTTAATTGAATATCACAGATTTATTTCTTTTTACACTGACTTGTTCTGCTTTGAATTCAAGATTTTGTACTTAGCAGACGACTTTCCCTACCTTAAATTTATAACATTTTAGTTCATTTAAAGGGTCTTACAATCGACATACTGATTGTGAAATGCCAACAATATAGAATCTGCTAAGAGGACCATGCTTAAACTTTTGGGTTGCTTTTAACTGCATCAACATCATAAAGGTTGTATGGTGACTAAGTCACTTTCCGGCTTTACTGGTGGAGAAACACCTCAGTTGTCCCTCCCTGCATTATTTCAGGCTCAAGCAGGCACCGGAGTAGAACCACCAACATTCCAATAAGATAGCTGGATAGCTTCCTCTGACAAAGAATCCAAACTCCCTAGCAGGATTTGAATGCACAGTGGTAAAGGGCGAGTGGTCTGAAGTCAATTTTTTTAACCACTCGGCCATGGACGTCCCATCTTAAACTGTGTGAAAATGCAGCCTGGTCTGGCTCTATATTCGTGCCATAGATCAATCATTACCTCCCCTTGTCTTCAGAGAGATAAATAAACACTTACAGAGATCTGATCATCTATTTGCAGGGCAAATTCATCATCATTGGGCCTCTTTATCCATGATATGACTAGTTCGGTGACGTAACACTCGGACAACATCGGGGGATCTGGTTGTGAAGGGGCTGATCCGCTCGTACAAAAACTCACTGGTTCACTATATTCACTGTAACAAAATAAAAAACAAATAAATAGATGTATCATATGAGAACTGTTTTGTATTTATTTTCCCTCCAATAGTTCAAAATAAATTGACAGAAGAATATCATATAATCATGTATCTTCTCTTTTTAGGGTCTATAGTGACATAAATATTTTAAATGGCAATCAATGGCCTTTTTTGCATTAAACAATGCACCATAAAACACAGCTCATATTTGAACACTACTTATTTCCATATAGCGATATTCTGTAATACTCATAAATTGACATAACATATTACACATTTTTTATCATAAGAGAAGTTTGAAAACAGATCCATGCATTATACATTATTCATATCAAGTGATATGTCTGAAATTTTTAATTCGCTACCTTTTCAATACAAGGAAATATCCACTTATACTTTAAATCTTATAACAACAAAATCAACTCCCTGAAGGATTGCCTTGTTCAGTTATGGGAGAAAAGTTGCATGATACAGTACATTCTCTAGTTTTCTATAATCTACATGACTCTCAAGGGTGTAAGGTGTTAAAAAAGGAATTTGCTAAATTGATTTACCTTTTTCTTAAAAACACAAAGCAGTAAAAAAAAACCCCCAGTGTTTTTTTTTCCCCTAAAACCCTGCTTAATCCTTTATTCATGTAAAAACTTTTAAAAATCCAAAAAAACTAGTGAAAAAAAATTTTGAATTTTTTTCTTTGAGAAATTTTTTTGTAATATGTGTGTGAAGTTAACAAAAAGGAACCTTTAGTGATTTTTAGCCGAAAATTGTACAAATAAAATATTGTTGTTCTTTTTTAAGGCCCAAAAAATATTTCGTTTTCTAGCTATTTTGCAGATCATTTCTATACAAATATCTATTTTTCTTACCTTTTACCAGTGTTATTTATTGCTGCTAATCGAAAGGTATATTTTGTGGCCGCTGTTAGCTTTGACACCCTGTATTGCTTCTGTAGGCCATTATAAACTTCTACATAATTGCCAGGGGAATCCCCAACCTCAGACTCCAAGATATAGGCAGAGATTTTAGAGCCATTTTCATTTGGTGACTGTAATAGGAATAAAAAATTTTACATTAAACAAATGTTATTAAATATATTTAGGTTTATTGTTTTTCGATAAAATAGGAACTGTTGATTTTTTTACTTTTTCAACACATGGTAGTGGTAGTTATGGTTTCACTATTTGAAATTGATGGAATTAAAGTATCCGCAACGAGCCACAGAGTCACCAAACTTTTAACACTGTCTTAAAACATCATTTAATTTATATTTACTAAGAAAATGTACTTTTCATATTCAAATACACATATCACAATCAAAATGGCAGTTAAAATAGATACTGTCAAGGGTGAAAGTTGGATATTTAATACCTGAAAATTCTGTTTTATGTAGGGAAATATGGTTGATTTTCAAAATGTGAGTAAAATGGAATGTCTCTGTAATTTAACACACATGAATATTGTACATAAACAGAATACAACATTCTGGAACAAAATATTATACTGCTTTCTTATTTAGGGTTTCAATCATTTTGCAATGATTTCAGGCATCCGCCATTCCCTTTTAAGGCAATATACTTCCATTTTCTTTCATGGAAGCATTAGTTTTAAAAATTCCAACAAAATTTTTGCAGCAGACTTTTCTTCTGGATATCAAAAAAAACAAAAAAACAAGACTTTACAACTTCTAAATAAATAATAAAATCCTAGTCAATGAACATTTGTCAATATATAATCACAGAACAAATAATGATTTGAAGCTCCCACATTATACTGGATCAATTAATATTTCATGATGTTGTGGGTTGAATTAACTTTTATGGATGGCACTTTCTTGAATTCAATTGTATCAGCAGAATTGAAGAATTATGAAAATTGCTTTTTATAGCTTCCCAGTAAAACTGAATTTCTTGTCTTATTATTATTACATTCAAGTCAGATTGACTTACAGTGAAACCTTTGTAGAACAGCACCCTCTATAAAGCAACACTCTTTGTTAAAAAGACAAAAATTTTGGTTGGTTGATGCCAAGAGATATTGCTCTACAAAGCTTAAAGGCCCATATTATGCCACAGAAATGATTCATTTTTTTTATTTCTCAAAAACTTTATACTTTTGGTGTCATGATATAGCTTCTAAAAAGTTACTATTTGCCAATTACCTGAACCATCTTTTTCTTCTGTTTCATGTTTAGCAATTAGTAAAGTTATATTGATTTAAAATTTGATACTATGTTTACAATTTCGTAACTTTTATGACAAGTAACTTCAATATTCAGTACTTCTTCCTTCGGGTGAAAAAGAATATAACATGCACTAAAACCATAACCATTCTTACATTATAAAACTAATGTCTGCCCTTTGAAAGAACGAAAAACTTATTTCAGTTTCTGAGGCATAATGCGCCTTTAAATTAATTGTGAAGTTTTATTTCAGGGAATAACTGATATTATTAACCCTCGTTATTTTTGTAATGGTAATTTCCCATAGGTCAATGGGAGTTATTATTACAGTTAATTCAAGTGTACCATGTGACTAAAAGTGTTGTACTATTGCACATGTAACAGTACTTTTTCACATTAAAAATCTGAAAAATAAAACCCTATAGAAACTGTGTCCAAATGAAGTATTTGTTTGGGGTAATAAAATTAATAACACATAAGTTTTGTGAGTAACAATAAACATCAACAATTGTAAAAATATTGTAACCCTTGGCTAATGCTTCGGGCAACAGTATATTCCTTGAGATGATATTTTTACTGTTACAAGCAAACCAAAGTGTTATTGATATACTGTTGATGTAGAGATTATTGTTCAACAGAGGGTCATCTGAAATAATGTAAGATAAGTTGTTACTGAGGGTCACTGGAAATGATATGAGTCACGTCACGACAAAACCAACATAGTGCATTTGCGTCCATGCTGTTCGCTATCAGTTTCTCTACTTGTTAAAAGGTTTAAAAGCAAACAGCATGGATCCTGATCAGACTGCGCAAAGGCTGGTCTAGATCCATGCTGGTCGCAAACGCATTGTTGGTTTTGTCATGACACCGCTCAATATAAGGTCAGTTGTTACTTACATTCCATTTAAGATGAAGATAAGTTTTTGATTTTTGCTGTAGTTTAGGGTGTTGGGGCTGGTCTGGTTCACAGGGACTGGTTTTAAAACTGATGGCTTCAGTGGGTGATCCCCGCACATCGTCCAATATTGTACAAACTCTGGAAATATAATCAAATGATTAAATATACTTTTCTTCTTTATTTTTCAACATTCAAAGTCCATTTAAGATATACAGTATAAGGGTCAATGAAGAAGTTGCTTTGCTGAATATATCTTATAATTCATACAGGAAAATCGGCATCAGCAATAAAAACAATTTATACTGTAACGACGGTCATATTTAAAACTGCTATATGGTTTGTCATCATAAAACCACTCTGTATACTTTTTTAAATGTCACTAAAATTCTCATTAACAAACAAAACCAAAAGCCTTCAGTTGTGTTTTATTTTTGTCTGCAGAAACCAAATTTGCATTATCTTCTGCTTTTTGTCATAATATTACATAACAATACATCAAAATCATGAATAATACACGACCCATCTCAAATTTGATCCCTATAAGCCATTAAGCAGAATATAAAACACAATGGACTCGTATAAACTTGATTCATATGCAGAGAGTGATCTTCATTACTACGACAATTTTAGTTGTGTTCACGCTAACACAAATTTATTTCTTTCACTATTTACATTCAGGTGCAACAGTCTCGCACTAAAAGCCGCCACTTCCTGTCATGATGACAACACCTTTACTATTAATCCGGTTTTCCTTTTTACCCCGCCTTCAAAAGCATTGTTTTAATAATGGAAAATGTTATTTTGTCACATTTATAGGGGGGAAATTGTCGGATCTATGAATGAAATGGGAATTTTATCCATATTTAGAAAACCTTTCTCACTACTTATTTACTTATTTGGTTTGCCACCTTTAACAGATTTTTCTAAATAAAAATATGTGTAGTTGCCCGTCATATCTATCTATCAAAACAGGAACATTAATTTCTACCATCCTTGAGAGCAACTCCACTGAGTTCTTAAAGCCAAAAAACATAAAATTGGAATTTCCTACAAAGATAAACTGCAGCATTTAAAACAGAAAGATATGCAAATGATAATATACTCAGAAATAAATTGAAATTTGTATTTTTGCATGATTCCAGTGAAAAAGTGTTTCACTTTTCACAAAAAAAGTGTTTCATTTTTCACAATTAGAATAATTTGAATAATTATCCTGGAAAAACGGAGTACATAAATGACCTGAAATTTTGCACACATAATACTGGTCAAGACCTACATCAATGGATTATTAAGATATTATTTTCAGTCCTGTCTTGTTAAAAACACCTTAGTTGAGTCCCTTTAACATGAGAATCTGAATTTCAAGCTGCTTTAACTTAAAACTTCTCCTGGGGCTGTATGTCCTTGAACAAAATTTAATCAAATGACTGCATAAAACTTTCACTTTCTAGTTTACTCTTAATTTATACTGCATGTAAAGAATTTTCCGTAAGCTTTCGATAATGTATCATTCTATTTTGTAATTTGTAGTACTTACTTTAAATGGTATTCTGTGGCTGGTTTAAGATCTTTTAAGGTTATTTCTGTGGCATCACCACTGCAACAAAAAGGTAAAATATTACTGTAAAATTTTATAAAATAAATATTAGATCTGTTGAAAAACATTTATAAGATCATACAGCAACTTTCAAGGTTTACTGGTGAAAGAAGATCTCAGGTTCCCCTCTTTGCCGAGTGATTAACATGAGCAGGGCACCCAAGTAAAACCATCGTCTCTGACCTTCTGTATGCTAGATATATGGCTTCCTCACATGAAAGAATCCGAAACAAGATTTTAACTCATAACCGTGAGGGGCAAGCCATTCAAAGTCTTACCAAGATTCAAACTCATACAGTGGGTATCTTGGAAGAAGCACTGACATTTTTACACTTAGAGAAAATATTGTCAGGATCAGGCAGGTTTAATGCTCTTCCATTCATTTCCTGAAATATCTTTTAGCAAATGTTCACTTTATCTGTTTCTAAAAATAGAACACCAGTGGATAAAGCTGTTACAACTAAGGCTTACACATTGACAACTTGTTCTACTACATATTAACACATTATGTGTTTTACATGTCAAACAGACCTCTCACAAATTGTTGGCTAATTATTAAATATTTAAGGAACAATAAATACAAACCCTGTGAGACAGCTGTCATTTTATAATGTGACTTTTTGATGACATAAATTCTTCACTGAATTATGCTAGTGTCATGAAATATTGCGCACGCTTCAGATTTTTTGAATACATGGCAAAAACCTTTTTTTGATTAGTAAGCAAATTTTTATTTCTTATCGAACATCAGGTATTTCTTTTCATCAATACCTTAAATACGTTTCAGTGAACTTTGCCACTTTTTGTATCCTGATATAGGAACGGAATTTAACGTCAAATTGGTATGATTTTTGTTTCCGTTACTAGTCACATGACCTGCCACATGATCAGACAGCAGATGAGAAAAGTCACAAAATTTTAGGAACTTCATCGAGCTTATTACTCTTTTGTGTAAAAACCCCTTCGTTACCTGTATACGAGTTTATATTTGCCGTCTCGTCCTTTTTCGCACAGTAACAGCTCATAGTTAAATTCTCCTACGTCTATTTCATATTCTTTTGTGTCTATTTCAGGGGCCGAGAGCTGAATCAAAGCACTCCGGGACTCTATATCTGTCACCTGTAAACAAAAAACAAAGATATAGATTGTTAGCATTTGATTTGTCTAAAGCAACCAGCATAATTTAATTAGTATGGCGCCAAAACAGGAAAGATGATCATTTGATATGTTTCAAATAACATTTTTTAAATGCATGTTCATTTTGAATAATATATCATTACATTTCTTGGAAATAAAATCTTCTAAAAGTTACTTTAATGAGCATAAGACGAAGATTGTTTTTGATTTACAATTAGAGATAAAACTAAGATTTTTCTTTAAAATACATTCCTTTTTTTCTCTGTTATATGCGATCACTGAAACTAGAACATTTTCTACATCTAATTTTCATTAATGCTACATCATTATTCATTATCAACAAGTAAAATTTAATGAGGAAAGAGGACATAAACATTTTCAAAACTTGAAAGTTCCGCAAGTTGTCTTTATATTGGAAAACAAAAAAAACACCATCTTATACAAATTTAGATTTAGAAGCAAAATTAATGGTCTCCAAGAAGTTGATATCTTCCTTGATTCACTTCAAGGACATCATATTATTACATAATTAAAAAAAAAAAATTTGGCAGCTCATTCAGTGAAAATATTGTATATTATTATTTAATAATAATAATTTTTGCGGCACATTCAGTGAAGATATCGTATATCATTATATAATAACTAGAACTGCCACTATCATGGCGTGAATACCCCCGCATACCACTTTGTCAGAATCAACAGTGGCCATTTAGAGCTTAAAGACAACCTCCCTGCCAAATCTGAGGTTACTAAGCCAGTACATTGCTAAGTTATGTATTCTACATGCTTCAAATGTGAAAATGTCAAAATCAATACATTGCGGACAGGACATTCTTGAGCAATTGAGAAGAAAAGCTTTTTTTTTGTCAAGGTCACTGTGACCTTGACCTTTGACCCAGTGACCTCAAAATCAATAGGGGTCACCTTATAGTCATGATCAACATCCATGCCAAATATGAAGCCTGTGGGTCAAAGGAATCTTAAGTTAACGGGTGGACAAACTTTTTGTAGTCAAAGTCCCTGTGACCTTGAACTTTGACCTGGTGACCTCAAAATCAATAGGGGTCATCTACTAATCATGACTAACACCCTGTGACCTTGACCTTTGACCTGGTAACCTCAAAGTCAATAGGGGTCATCTACTAATCATGACTAACCTCCAAGCCAAATATGAAGACTGTAGGTCAAAGGAATCTTAAGTTATTGGGCGGACAAGCTTTTTGAAGTCACAGCCCCAGTGACCTTTACCTTTGACCTGGTGACCTCAAAGTCAATAGGGGTCATCTACTAATCATGACTAACCTCCATGCCAAATATGAAGACTGTGGGTCAAAGGAATCTTAAGTTATTTGGCGGACAAGCTTTTTGAAGTCAAGGCCCCTGTGATCTTGACCTCTGACCTGGTGACCTCAAAGTCAATAGGGGTCATCTACTAATCATGACTAACCTCAATGCCAAATATGAAGACTGTAGGTCAAAGGAATCTTAAGTTATTAGGCGGACAAGCTTTTTGAAGTCAAGGCCTCTGTGACCTTGACCTTTGACCTGGTGACCTCAAAATCAATAGGGGTCATCTACTCGTCATGACTTACCTCCACGCCAAATATGAAGACTATGGGTCAAAGGAATCTCAAGTTATTGGGCGGACAAGCTTTTTGAAGTCAAGGCCCCTGTGACCTTGACCTTTGACCTGGTGACCTCAAAATCAATAGGGGTCATCTACTAATCATGACTAACCTCCATGCCAAATATGATGACTGTAGGTCAAAAGAGTCTTAAGTTATTGGGCGGACAAGCTTTTTGAAGTCAAGGCCCCCTGTGACCTTGACCTTTAACCTGGTGACTTCAAAATCAATAGGGGTCATCTAATAATCATGACTAACCTCCATGCCAAAAATGAAGTCTGTAGGTCACAGGAATCTTTAGTTATTGGGCGGACAAGCTTTTTGAAGTCAAGGCCCCTGTGACCTTGACCTTTGACCTAGTGACCTCAAAATCAATAGGGGTCATCTACTAATCATGACTAACCTCCATGCCAAATATGAAGACTGTAGGTCAAAGGAATCTTAAGCTATTGGGCGGACAAGCTTTTTGAAGTCAAGGCCCCTGTGACCTTGACCTTTGTCCTAGTGACCTCAAAATCAATAGGGGTCATCTACTAATCATGACTAACCTCCATGCCAAATATGAAGACTAAGGGTCAAAGGAATCTTAAGTTATTTGGCGGACAAGAAAAAACCGACGGACAGCCAGACGGCCGGACGGACGGACAAGCTGATTCCAGTATACCCCCTTACAACTTTGTTGTGCGGGGGTATAATGAAGATATCATTTAATATTATAAAATAATAATTTTTGAGACACATTTAGTGAAGATATTGTATATTATTATATAATAATCATTTTTGCGGCATATTCTGTGAAGGGATCGTATTTTATCATATAATAATAATTTTTGCAGCATATTCTGTGAAGGGATAGTATTTTATCATATAATAATAATTTTTGCGAGACATTCGGTGAAGAGATCGTTTGTTCAGTTTTATCTTCTGATATCATGTTTTTATTTCCCTAATACAATTTATATCGTATTTCAAATCACAGAACATATAATGAAATTGATTCACCATGCTACATGCAGGGTATATTATGCTGTAATGTTATCTCCTTTGATTTCATCTGATAATTGTTTAATACAAAAAAAACAAAAAAACAATATATTAATAATATTAATCTAATATCTCTCAGACCTAAAAGAACACAAAAAAAAATAAAAAAATTCACACTTCATGTCCGAATATGTAAAAATTATCACTTCAAACAAATAAGCATTACCAAGGCGATTAAGCAAAAGAAGTCTTAAATCAACCATTTTTTCTTTTCTCCAACCCCATTCCCCCCCTCCCCACCCTCGTTATATTCTGAAATGTTTAAGACCTCTTTTGCATTAGTTAGGTAGTATCAAAGGTTTCAAACCATCCTCAAGTTCAGTGAGAGGCACGCCATGCTAAGGACATTATAGCAGCCGTATATTACCTTAACCCAGCATAAAGGTCGACGACAACTGACCTTAGGGGTTGGCATTTTGGATAATTGCAATTGTATGGCACGTCTCTCATCCTCCATCATCTCAGACTGGTTCTCCCCTGATTGTGATTGGTTAATGCTGTTGGTAGTAGGTGGAGATTCCGTATCATTTGTGCCTAAAAATAGAACAAAAATGATAAAAATCTATAAATAACTAATGATTTACTTGATTGTTTAATTTGATTGTTTAATGTAACAGGTAGCATACATGAAGTTCTTAGATTGATAAAAAGGAATTCATGTTACTATTGGTAGTGGGTGGCATTTCTTTGCCTCAAATTAAGATAACAGAAAACTAGAGATTTGTCCATAGTACATGGATGAACCCAACCCCTCCTATACACATTCTACAGTTGTTTAGGCAGTAGCGGATTTTAAGGTATAGCGGATAGCATGGCAGCAATCCTTTCTACCAGAAATGCATTTTTCAACAGAAAACAATTATATCATCAAAAAGAGTGATATATTCCCCACCCATCGTTAATTTTGTTTTATTTATTTCAAATTGCACACAGCGAGTTTTTCTTACACAAATCAGAACGGGGTAACCGGAAGTTGTCACCGTCACGCTGTTTTTAACCGCTTCCAAAAAAATAAACAGAAAACTATTGATCAACAACAGGTAAAGTAATGAAATACTGACATGATTTGGTGTAAAATTCATTTGTTTATAATTTTTGAAAAGCATTTGCAGATATAATACGTATTGCCACTAAATATTATTGAAAATGAACAGCAAGCGTTTCTGTCAGTAACGGATTTTACATGCGAATTAGGGGGTGGTTCAAGGGGTTATAGGGGTTATAATCCACTAACAGGGCCAGTAGAAGGCAGTGAAATAGCCTACACTAAGAAAGGTTGGATGGATGCACCAACTTTTAAACATTTTCTTGAACATTTTAACAACCATGCTGTCAAGGAAAGACCAGTGATACTACTTGTAGATAGTGTAAGTAGCCATATCAGCATGTCAGTGTTTGAATATGCTAAAGGTAATGGGATAGAGCTTTATAGATTAGTACCAATTAGTACCAAATGCTACTCATCTGATGCAGCCTCTTGATAAGGGTGTGTTTGGACCTCTCAAGCAGAGATGGCATCAAGTGGTACGGCAGCATAACCGTGCAAATCCAGGAAATCTAATAGGTAAAGAAAACTTTGCAGCGAAACTTAAAGATGCTTTTCTATTATTCTACAGTTGTTCTATAAACCTTTAACAGTAATAAATCATTCAAAGCTTCAGGGATCTATCCAGTAGATGGAACAGTGATAACAAAGGAGATGTTGAAACCTGGAATAACTTACAGTAGTTCACAGCCAGAACCTGAAGAAAATATTGTCCCAATCCTAGTTCTTCTCAGGACAATGGTGCAGTTTTAGCACTCAAGGCTCTTGACAGTGCACTCACAACTCCTGTTAAACAGAAGTACATCAAACGTATTGAGGATGGTTATGATATAGAAGGTAATTCACCTTGTTTTGATGTCTATAAGCGATTGGTGATGACTACAACTGGGAAGTCTAAAAAATCTACATCAACCTTTACTGAAAGTCAGAATCTGGAGGCTGACAGAAATGATAGTGTTTCGTCACTAGAACTATTGGCTTAAGCAGCTTCAGTACATGGGTTAGCAGCCACTGGGTCATGTGACAGCAGCAATTCTAAGCAAGCTTCAATTTCCACCGCACTCAGTGAATCTTTGGTGTATCCCATAGATGAAACAACAAAAGTAAAGAGAATATCACAGACTGATACATTACCTGACAACCTAACATCACCAGAGTCAATGAGAAAAATGTCACTGAAAGAACTTAGTCATATAAAAAAGTTCAGTGAAAGAGAGAAAAAAGCTAAACGAAAGTATATCCAAGATAAAGAAAGGAGCGCAAGTTGGAGGAAAAAAAAAGGCCAAGACAAGTGCTGATGTTTTTAGCAAAGGTAAAAAGAAATCTGCTAGACAGACTAAAATGAAAAAGAAGACTGTGAGAAATGACAATACTGATGAAGAGAGTGCACAATGTATGATTTGTAAAGTATATTTGAATGATGAGAAATCACTAGGTCTGGGATGGCTGTGGGTAGAGTGTGATAAGTGCAAATCATGGGTTCATTCTGACTGCAGCTCAATCACGGTACCAGAAGAACAGGAAGAACCATACTATTGTCATGAGTGTATGTTTATATTGAAGCTTTAAGCAGTTGTTTTACAAAATATAGAAATTCCTAAGGTGACAAACCAGGGATAGCTTTGTATCATTAGTGCTTAAATAAATCCTTTATGTAAATTTCAGAAAGTATGTACATTATTTAAAATGTTATATATTCATATTGATACATATATAAGAAATACCTGATATTAATAAATATGAAAATTATAGATCAGTGTTTAAAATATATGAGACACTAATCTTTCATGATATAGTTGTTTAAAATATATGAGAAGTTAATCTTTCATGTTATAGTTGTTTAAAAACATATGAGAAATTAATCATTCATGTTATAGCTGTTTAAAATATTTGATAAATTATTCTTACAGAACAGAAAAACCTTAGAATATCATATTGAAGTTTATCTTTACAGAACTTTCTACATGCATTTTACTTATTTTATTTGTTCTTTCAGGTATCAACAACTGAACCAGGGCCATCAACAAGTTCCATTATCCATGACAGTAAACAGGCTATTATAACTTTAGAACATTCTGTCATTAAATGATACCATGCTTTTAAGATAAGGCCTCCTCTCACTGAACCACAGACTAGATTAATTGTTGACAGGGAGTACACTAATATTTCAGACATAGATGCCTGTCTAGAAGGTGTGGATGCCAGAATTAACATCATTTGACAAACATTTATACAATTTGGTTACAGATAAACAAAGAAACTTGATGTTGTCCGATATTGCAGGACTACCTTTTGGCCATGTACCAAAGATTTTAGCAAGTTGCTTTCGCAATGTGCTTGACAGTGGTGGAAAAATCTTTGCCACTGCAACAGGTGAACCAGTTCCAAAGTTTCCACCTTGGCCAGCTTCAAATGAAAAAAGGTGGCGGCATTGTTATACCTTTTTTTTATACTCTTATTGTTAATAATTTGGATGAAACTTTCATATGTTATCTGACACACTTTCCAATATGTCAGAAGGAAAGTGTCATGGACATAAAAGTCCAGAACTGATAATTATACTAATGTGATATGATTCTATTTGATTTTTCTTTGATTTGTTTAAGTGAAAATGCCAATCATTGATCTGAATAAACATTTGTTGTAAAATGATATTATGTGTCATATAATACATATCTGTTTACATGTAGAAAAGTTTGAAATATTACCACCAAATGTAATATTTTTCATTCCAATAACTCCAAACATGTTCCTGTGACATGTACTTTATAAATACTAAATTTAGAACGTTTTGAGATGACTCTCATTGACCTTCACCTACCTATCCCATACTCCCCAAAGTTATCCGAACATAAACAAAGAATACAACATGTAAAGTCAATTTTATAGCCTGAAAAAAAAAATTGTTTTAACAGGGGAAGTATTTTGACTACTGAAAGGTACTATTTATTTTTTTATATTAAAGACATAAGCACGCCATCTCCTTAGCTATCCGCTACTGCTAAAAAAACTACTTCATCAATCAAACACACCACAGAGACTGTACACTAGACATGGGACAGAGATAAAGGAAATCTATAATTCCCCAACCCCCATACACTCCCAGTTTCATTAAAATATAAAAAATTTTTTTTTCCATTTGCGAAATTGACTACACCCACAAACAAAACAACGGACTAATTACAGAAAAAACCCAAAACATTAGCCCGATCACACACCAGTGTCCAGGAAATTAAATAAACAACAGAGCAAATACATGTAGACTTTTTTCAACATTAACTCTTATTATTTCTTCCTTTTTTTTAATAACATCATGTATCTTTCTGTTTTAACCTTATCCCCCACTCCCTACACCTTTCTATACTTAAAGTTCAACATAACAGGGGAGGGGTATGTTCATAAAAATTATTCTAATAAAAAACTTAAAAAATTTACTTCAAAATATACACAAACATTTTAATGCTCAACTTTATGATTTTTAAGTCTCCATTACGTATTTTGTAAATAAATATAACTAGTCTACATATTGAGGATTTCAACAAAACTCTTTACATAAAAGAAAGCATGTTCAACTTAACCCTTCACCTGATGGAATCAAAAGTGACTAGCCTTTGCCACCACTGTAGAGCCGGGCCAGTCTGCCCATCTGTGCAGTCTGACCGGGCTCGATACTCTTGGTAGCTCTATTTTTTCTACGTATTCTAATACTAAATTGAGTTTTGAATGGACTGTTCCAAACTTAAAGCTGGGAAAATCCATTATATAAATTAAAAGGTAAAGTGCTAATTATCCTTGATAATTTCTTATTGGTTTGAAGAATGGAGAGATCAATTCACCTTGTCAGTTAAAAAAAATCTTTCATAATCTGTGCCAGAGACCGCAAAGATGTTAAGGTGGGTTGGCATGGTGTATAGAGTGAAATAAAATAAACAAACAATGTTTTATCAACGTTTTCAAAATTCGTTATTCTGAAAATGTTTCTACACAAGGTAGATTTAACGACAGTTTTGTTTCAACCCACTGGAACAGCCTTAATTTAACCACCAAAAATAAAGTCCAACTTGATAATAATAATTTTATTTTTTCTTGACGTGTTAGAATGGAAATAGATATTAATTTTTCGTGCATTATTGTATAATAATGCACATTTTTCGTTCAAATGCTTTGTAATTAATCACTCAGGCCTATCAGCCTTTGTGATTATATTACTACGCATTTGAACTCAAACCGTGCATTATTCTACAACAATGCACTCATAATTGATCTATTTCCTAAATAACATATTAAAATGCAGTGCAAGTCAAACTCGAGCAGTGTTTTGATAACACACACATACTTTAATGCCAAATATAAACACAATCATTGAAATCCTTCAAAAGTTCTTTTTAAGAAACCAGTCATTTCCCGTAAAAGTGCATAATTCTATCGGTAAGTTGACTGCACCCCACATAAATTTGACCTATGTCTTATATATATATATATAACTAAGACAGTACAGGTTTTTAACACAGGAAAGTACACTTCTTGTAGTTTCAGAGTTATGTCCCTGGACATAGTTCAAAATGCAAAAGTTACCAGAATTAGGCAAGGCAGAGTTACTGTTCTTTGCACTGGACTTCTTATAAATAAGATCTATCTACCTACAAAGATTCTTGTTGATACCTCTTATGGTTTCCGAGTTATGTCCCGGACAAAGTTTAAAATGTAAAAGTGAACAAAGGGCAATAAGTCCAAAATAAGCCAAGGCAGAGTAACGTTTCTTGTGCACTGCACATCTACCCATTAAGATCTATTTACCTAAAAGTTTCATGTTGATTCAGAGTTATCTTAACTGGACAAGATTTTTCTAAAACAAACGGGGCTTAATAGAGTTATGGTTCTTTTGCACTGCACTTCTACCCAATGAGATCTATCTACATACATAGTTTCATATTGATATCTCTAATATTGATCTCTCTAATAAACTAAGAGTTATGTTGCAATAAAGTTCAGTTTTAAAATGAACAAATGGCAATAACTCAGTTATGGTTCTTGTGCATGGCACATTTACCAATTGAGATATATCTACCTACATAGTTTCATGATGATATCTCTTATAATTTTTAAGTAATGTCCCGACAAGATTTTTCTAAAAGGGGACATAATTCAAATTGGGGCAAAACAGAGTTATGAATCTTTTGCACTGCACTTCTATCCAATGAGATCTATCTACCTACAAAGTTTCATGCTGATATCTCTTATAATCTTAGAGTCATGTTCCAGACAAATTTCAAAGTTTAAAAATAAACAAAGGGCAATAACTCTAAAATTAGGCAAGCAGAGTTACCAGTCTTACACACTGCACATTTACTCATTGAGAGTAAGGGAAGAAAATTAAAAAATGGGACGGAACAGAGTTATGGTTCTTTTGCACTGCACTTCTACACAATGACATCCATCTACCTACAAAGTTTCATGTTGATATCTCATATAATTTAAAATGTTCAAAATAACATGCATAAAATCGTTTAATTTGACAAACAAATAAAAAACTTTAAGCAATACACTTTGCACTTACAGTAAAAGTCCTATCTGTGACAGAAAGAAGATACTGGATAGGACTGATTTTTTTCAAAGTTGTTGTGGGTTTTTTTTTTTTATTGTTTTTTTTTTTATTGTTTTTTTTTTGATATTATGATTTATTATGTTAAGATAATAAAACATGCAAAAATTGTTAAATTTGACCCACAAATAGAAAACTTGTAAATAATAAATATCCGTTGCACTTAAAGTAAAAGTCCTATCTGTGGCAGAAAGAAGATACCAAAAAGAACTGATATGTTTCCAATTTGTTTGGATTTTTTAGTAATTTTCTTGATATTATGATTTATAATGTTAAAATAATAAAACATACAAAAAAATTGTTTAATTTGACCATCAAATTAAAACCTTTTAAGCAATATACTTTGCACTTTAAGTAAAAGTCCTATCTGTGGCAAAAAGAAGATACCAGATACGATACATATTTTGTTGTTGTTTTGTATTTTTTCCTTTTCTTGATATTATTAAATGTTAATGTTTTGTAAATGTTAAAAGGGGCCAATCAAATTAATATCAGCAAACATAATAAAACACTACCCGAGAATGCTACCAACAAAGTTTGGTGATCATCCATCAATTAGTTCTGTAGGAGAAGATGTTTAAAGATATTTCTATTTTTAGCCCTAGAGACCCCTAAAAGAATCAAAATAATATTAGCAAACTTGATAAAAGACTACCCAAGAATGCTACAGACAAAGTTTGGTGATCATCCATCCAGTAGTTCTGTAGAAGAAGATGTTTAAAGGTTTTTCTATTTTTAGCCCTAGAGACCCCTAAAAGGGGCCAATCACATTAATATGAGCAAACTTGATAAAAGACTACCCAAGAATGCTACAGACAAAGTATGGTGATCATTTATCCATTAGTTCTGTAGCAGAAGATGTTTAAAGGTTTTTCTATTTTTAGCTCTGCTGACCCCTAAAAGGGGCCAATTGGAATGACATGAACAAATTCAAGTGTGACTGTCACAAGGATGCTACAGACCAAATTTGAAGTAAATCTGCTTAGTAGTTTCAGAGAAGACGACGATTGTTGACGCATGACGACGGACGCCGGAGCATCCCCCTTTGATACTAATAGCTCACCCTGAGCCTTCGGCTCTGGTGAGCTAATAAGTACAATATTGATTTATTACCACAGTGACCTTACACCGACCTGCAAACTATACCAGGAGTTATCTTTATATTAACAAATTGATGCCCACACTGTTAGTCAGCTTTAGCTTCAATAAAATGTCAATAAAATCTTTCTGGGGCAAACTTGAGCAGTATATCCTCATTAAGGACCATTTCACTTTTCTGATGTTTGACCTACGATTACCAATTATTTGGGACATCAACATGAAAATTTAAAGCTGGTCTGCCAACATTTTAGAGCCTGGCTCAATACATATTGGCCATGGTGGCAAAGGTTGATCATTTTATGGTTCAGGCTGGTAAACGGATTAATGTTTTTCTATCTCATTACAAGGATTCATAAAATCTAGAGTGACAAGACTGGTTCTTTTTTCAATCAGACTTACAGTGTAATTTATGTAAACACTTGGTAAACACAGTCTATTTATCATGCAAATACAGCAATTAGTTTAAGATCAAGTTTACAGTGAGTCTAGACTGAGCAACATGCAGACCAATCAATATAAGTTGATAAAACTTTTTTCTATTTATCATTATTTATATATAGCTAGAGCATTGGACTGTAAATCGGGTCACCCAGGTTCAATTCCCAAACGTCACTTTTGTTTTTAAAGGAGTCCAACTTAACAGTCCATGAACTTTACCTCTGCAAATAATAAAGCCTGCTGGAGTTGAATAAGGAAAACGCTGCCTAAACTGTCTTAACATATCCTGCATCTAGTGGTCCTAGTAACCTTGACAGTACAGTAAACTTGACCTTTACTAAGTCTGTGCCATTTAAACTTAAAGATTCATACCTAGTGGATGAACTGGACCATGGTTATTATAGGGTTGTGGTGGTGGAGTGCCATGTTGATGATGCATGTGTGGTTGGGCTCCCCGTGCCCCCGGGGCCGGAGCCCCACTGTGATGGTGTGGTGATGGGTATTGTGCATGACTGTAGTAATGACCGCCATAGGGAGGGTAATACTGTGGGGCATTGTTTGGTCCGCCCTGAAAATAAATAAATAACACCATTGTTAATACCAATTTTGTAATAGTGACAATATAATAACATTTTTGAGAAAATTACTCTCTTTCAAACTTATCTTAAACTTTATATAGTATCTCAAATAGGTAACTTTAAAGTCAAATATAGTCTTCTTGACTAGAGGACATGCATTACGCTTTCATTCTAGATGTTCTCCAGAACACTGTATATATGGTTTTTCCAAAATCTAATCCTATAATACAAACATACTATTTACACAACAAAAGGTACATTACGAGCCATTTAATAGTGATCTGTAAAATGTAAGAAGTCTTATGACACTTTCAGGTCTTTTAAGGCATACAGATATTATTATCTATAGTAAAATAAGTCATTATTCAACTTTTATTATAAAATCTATATACAGTATTAAAGCATTGACATTAAAGCTGTTTCAGATTTCAATATTTCAACATGTCTCTTACAATTAACATTACCTTTACAGCAAATATTTTTTTTTTTTTTTTCCTTTTTTTCAGTGTTGGCACACTAACGCATTTCCACAAGTCTTATAATATATATTATATTTGTATATTTTGTGCCCAAAAATAAACAGTGCAAACAAATTAAGGGCATGAAGTGCAAGCGCCCTTGGCCTGCCCCGGGTTTGGGGGCACATAGTGGAATCAGTTGTGCCAACAGGTTTAAGGTTAAATTTGGGCAAAAAGGAGAAAAATTCATGCAGTAGCTTAGAAAAAGTTTTAACTTTTTTAAGAACTGTCAGGTTATAAAAATTTAAATTCATCCAACAGTAAATTAAACTCAGGTCAGACTCCCAGGATTTTTATAGGGGACCCCTCCCTTTAACATTCACAATCTGATAGTTTTCTTTTTTTTTACTCAAAAATTTTCTTTAGCATGGGATCTAAGTTTGTTTTAACTAAAACTTTACGTGTTAATGGCATGCAGACAAAACTGTAACTTTTAACCAAAAAAATCTGACAAGTCTAAAATGCAAATAACATATCAGTTGTCAAATAACGCCCTTGTTTTACTTTGAGACAATCAGGGCTGTAAACTTCTTCACACTTAAAACTTACGTCATGACTTGAAACTAAAGACAATGCCTGTTTTGCACTTGGAAGTAACTTTGTCATTTTTAAATAAACGAAGAGGACGCACAACTGTTTTCATATATATAGTGAATTTTTAAAACAGGCTGTGCTAGTAGGAGCAGACCAAACCAGTCACCTTATTTGAATAAAACCTTATGATTGTAATCTTATTTTATCTTATGGAACAAAGTCTATGGACAGACGGAGAGACAAACAGACAAGGGAAAATTTATATGCCCCTTCCCTCATAGTGGGGGCATACTAAAGGTGAGTAATTTAAACAACAGAAATATCTCGTCATATTATGTCACAAAAAGTAACTATATTTGCAGATATTATCAGTGCTGACAAACTTTGAATATAAGAGAAACTTGTCAAAAGAAAAAACTAGTTTAATTGGGTCCTTGACCTAGTGCCACTTTACCAGGAAGAGACCTTTCTTTCAGGAGAAACCAGACAAATTTTACCTAATTGTGATAACATAATGATCTTAAACTACAGATTGTGCATTTTAACTGTCTTAAAAAATCTTCTTTTTTTTGCTAATACTCAAAAGACATTAACTTTTTTCTTTTTAACAATTTAATGTAGATAAACACATATATTGGAAGATAAAAAGAATTTCTAGATGGTTTAACAATAAACAATATAAGTTTTCTTATATTGGAATTAAGTTGTAAATTAAGGTCAGGAAAAATGAAGACCAAACTACACTGAAGTTTTAAGTTTGCAAGTCTACCTAAAATGAACATAAAATTCAGTTCTTTTTAGAGGGATACTTTTTTGCTTTTAATTTTTTATTTTGTTTTTACCAATACAACATTTGTTTTCAGATAAATAGGTTTAATATGGTGGAATTGCATGCACCTTTTCATTGGCAAATTTTAATAATACTTCAAACCAACCAATAGAAGCCAGTCATTCAAAGATGAATCCAACCAATAGAAGCCAGTCATTCAAAGATGAATCAACAAATAGATGCCAGCCATTCAAAGTTGAATCAACCAATAGATGCCAGCCATTCAAAGATGAATCAACCAATAAAAGCCAGTCATTCAAATTAAGATTGTCATTAAAAGGATATTCTTTGGATGTTGGGTACGAACCTAACCATTTCTCTTATGGTACTTTAAGTCCCAGGAAGCAGCCTCAAGAATGCTTTTAAAAAAGTTTCAAGCTTTTGTCACACAATGACTTCAAAGAAAATATGTTTTGTCCTTGACCAGCTGGCAACACTCATTTCAGTTGTTCATTATTCAGTCAGTTTATATTAACAAGAGGGCCATGATGGCCCTGAGGTCGCTCACCTGCATATAGCCCCCCCCCCCCCCCCCAACGTTGCAGGGCCAATTTAACCCAAGGGCTTTTATTTGCACAAACTCGGTAGACACCCATAAGAAGATGTTTCATGCTAAACATCTAAGCTCTAGCTCATTGGGCTTTTTAAAAGAAGATTTTTTTAAGTTTTTACTATACACACATAGTTAGAAACAATGACACCCCTGGGGCCGGGCCAGTTTTGACCCCAGGGCTTTTATTTGAACAAACTTTGTAGACACTTACTGGAAGATGTTTCATGCTTAATATCTAAACTCTATCTATTTGGTTTTTTTCAAAGAAGATTTTAAGTTTTTGCTACACATATAAAGAAAATCAATGACCCCCGGGGTGGGGCCAATTTTTACCCCAGGTCTTTTATTTGACCAAACTTTGTAGACACTCACTAAAAGATGTTTCATGCTTAATATCTTAACTCTAGCTATTTGGGTTTTTTCAAAGAAGATTTTTTAAAGTTTTTGCTATACACATATAAGGAAAATCAATAACCCCGGGGCGGTGCCAATTTTGACCCCAGGGCTTTTATTTGAACAAACTAGGTAGACACCTATTAGAACATGTTTGATGCTAAATATCTTAGCCATAGCTCTTTGAGTTTTTTAAAAGAAGATTTTTTAAGTTTTTACTATATGCATATAGGGAAAATCAATGACCCCCCGGGGCGGGGCCAATTTTGACCCCAGGGCTTTTATTTGAACAAACTTGGTAGACACCCATTAGAACATGTTTCATGCTAAATATCTTAGCTCTAGCTCTTTGGGTTCTTTAAAAGAAGATTTTTTAAGTTTTTACTATATGCATATAGGGAAAATCAATGACCCCCTGGGGCGGGGCCAATTTTGACCCCAGGGCTTTTATTTGAACAAACTTGGTAGACACCTATTAGAACAAGTTTGATGCTCAATATCTTAGCCATAGCTCTTTGAGTTCTTTAAAAGAAGATTTTTTAAGTTTTTACTATAATTATGCATATAGGGAAAATCAATGACCCCCCGGGGCGGGGCCAATTTTGACCCCAGGGCTTTTATTTGAACAAACTTGGTAGACACCCATTAGAACATGTTTCATGCTAAATATCTTAGCTCTAGCTCTTTGGGTTCTTTAAAAGAAGATTTTTTAAGTTTTTACTATATGCATATAGGGAAAATCAATGACCCCCCGGAGCGGGGCCAATTTTGACCCCAGGGCTTTTATTTGAACAAACTTGGTAGACACTCATTAGAAGATGTTTCATGCCAAATATCTAAGCTCTAGCTCTTAGGGTTTTTTAAAAGAAGATATTTAAAGTTTTTTCTTTCGGTTGCCATGGCAACCAGAGTTCTGCATGGAATTAAATTCTTTGAACAATTTTTAAAGGTGACCACCAAAGGAACATTCCTGTGAAGTTTGGATGAAACTGGCTTAGTGGTTTATGAGAAGATGTCATTTAAAGTAAAAGTTTACGGACGGACGGACGACGGACGGACGCCGGACGGACGCCGGACGAAAAGCGATCACAAAAGCTCACCCTGTCACTTTGTGACAGGTGAGCTAAAAATGATAAACAGTTTTGTAGGAATTGCAAGATGGGGATATCCATTTAAGATATTTGGCCGAATATAGGTTAAACTTCAATCTGATTAAATAATTTACCGTCATTGGACTTCCCATCATGCCAGGTGGTTGAGGCGACAGTATCACATGTGTTAAAATTCCATTCTCGTCTACAATTTGTTGTACCATGTGATCAGTCGGTGACTGCATTGGCATTGGCAGTGGAGGACCGTTATTGGAAACCATTCTAAATGTTGCCGGACCTGAAAATATACAAATGGTCAATTTATAAATCCTATAATATTAAACATTACAGAACAACCACAACTTTATTTACAGAAGGTAACACATAAAGACAGATACAGATTCATGTAACAACTTATTTACAATGTGGCCTTCTATATAAAATGATATCAATCAAGGAAAATATAACATGTAAAAGAAATGATAATGTAAAGTTTAACCTAGCATCTATATAAAACCACCTTTATTGTTTACAGGACACTTTTCATGCCCCAGATATTAGATCAAATTGCTCTGAATTCATTAATGCAAGATAAGAGTGGACATAATTATATTGATATAAAACACAAAAGGTACCTTAACCAAGAGGGCCATGATGGCCCTGAAGTCGCTCACCTGTATATAAGCCCCCGGAGCAGGGCCAGTTTAAAACCCCAGGGCTTTTATTTGAACAAACTTGGTAGACACCCATTAGAAAATATTTCATGCTTAACATCTATTAGGTCTAGCTGGTCATTTTTTTTTCTTTACACATTTAGTTAAAAAAATTGACACACCTGGGGCAGGGCCAGTTTTGACCCAAGGGCTTTTATTTGAACAATCTTTGTAGACACTTACTAGAAAATGTTTCGTGCTTAATATCTAAACTCTAGCTATTCGGATTTTTTCAAAGAAGACTTTTAAGTTTTTGCTATACACATATAAGGAAAATCAATGTCAGCCCGGGCGGGGTCAATTTTGACCCCAGGGCTTTTATTTGAACAAACTTGGTAGACATCCATTAGAACATGTTTCATGCCAAATATCTAAGCTCTAGCTCTTTGGGTTTTTTAGAAGAAGATTTTTTCAGTTTAAAATTTACTATATGCATATAGGGAAAATCAATGACCCCCTGGGGCCAATCAATGACCCCCTGAGGCGGGGCCAATTTTGACCCCAGGGCTTTTATTTGAACAATCTTGGTAGACACTCATTAGAAGATGTTTCATGCTTAATATCTTAGCTCTAGCTCTTTGGGTTCTTTAAAAGAAGATTTTTTAAAGTTTTTACTAATTTATGCATATAGGGAAAATCAATGACCCCCTGGGGCAGGGCCAATTTTGACCCCAGGGCTTTTATTTGATCAAACTTTGTAGACAACCATTAGAAGATGTTTCATGCTAAATATCTTAGCTCTAGCTTTTTGGGTTCTTTAAAAGAAATTTTTTTAAGATTTTACTATATGCATATAGGGAAAATCAATGACCCCCTGGGGCGGGCCAATTTTGACCCCAGGGCTTTTATTTGAACAAACTTGGTAGACACCCATTAGAACATGTTTCATGCTAAATATCTTAGCTCTAGCTTTTTGGGTTCTTTAAAAGAAAATTTTTTAAGTTTTTACTATATGCATATAGGGAAAATCAATGACCCCCAGGGGCGGGGCCAATTTTGACCCCAGGGCTTTTATTTGAACAAACTTGGTAGACATCCATTAGAACATGTTTCATGCCAAATATCTAAGCTCTAGCTCTTTGGGTTTTTTAGAAGAAGATTTTTTAAGTTTTTACTATATGCATATAGGGAAAATCAATGACCCCCTGGGGCGGGGCCAATTTTGACCCCAGGGCTTTTATTTGAACAATCTTGGTAGACACTCATTAGAAGATGTTTCATGCTTAATATCTTAGCTCTAGCTCTTTGGGTTCTTTAAAAGAAGATTTTTTTAAGTTTTTACAATATGCATATAGGGAAAATCAATGACCCCCTGGGGCGGGGCCAATTTTAACCCCAGGGATTTTATTTGAACAATCTTGGTAGACACTCATTAGAAGATGTTTCATGCCAAATATCTAAGCTCTAGCTCTTTGGGTTTTTTAGAAGAGATGTTTAAAGTTTTTTCTTTTGGTTGCCATGGCAACCAGAGTTCTGCATGGAATGGAATTCTTTGAACAACTTTGTTCAGGCTTCACACAAAGAACATCCCTGTGAAGTTTCATTATGATCTGCCTTATGGTTTCAGAGGAGATGTCGTTTGAAAAGTGTGAACGGACAACGTACAACGGACGACAGACGACGGACAAAGAATGATCCTAATACAGTGAAATTTGAGAAACCCGGACGCTGAGAAAATCGGACCTCTCTAAATACCGGACGAATAATTCAGTCCCAAATTTTCCCTTCTTTAAACTATTGTATTAAACATTGACAATACCGGAATCTGTAAAAACCGAATATCGGACGGTTGAAAGGGGACTACAAAGTCCATTATATAGACAATAACCCTGACAATACCGGACGATGAAGGTGTGAATAACCTTGTGTACTTATCAATTGGTTGTGTCTTATACGCTAACTGAGCGGTAACGGAACAATGATTATCTGATTAGTTAATTATGTCTCTTTTTACAGTTTGATTCATTGTAAGGTATAGATGTTACCGTTTTATATAAATGCCAAAATGCACGAGAAATTGATAAGTTAAAATCAGTATGAATGAAAAATAGAATATTATTATACTGCATTGCTTTTTGTATATTCATTTCCCAAAATGACAACGCAACGGAAACGACATTTATCAGCGCTAAGTTCTATTCCATGGCCTAAAAGAAATCGACGAGAGCTGTCTATAAGCAGGTACGTATATTAACGTATAATATACGTACCTGCTATAAGTGACAAATTTAAATTAGTTAAAGACAGTGAAACTTTGCCGAGACCTTTATCTGACAAATATGGTATAGGCAATATTTACAATTGGGGCATTATTATAAACAAACAAAGTAAACTATGTTCGTTAAATCATTATCCATTACCCAAATGTAAACATATGCGGGTGAAATCGGACTTTATCGTTATGAGGTAACTGCTGTTCGTTTAAATCCAAAATTTTATTGTATTTATATGCAATAATGGGACAAAAACAATTAAAAAATATTGTTTAGTATTTTTATCATTTCTTTATTAAGCAATATACTTACTCATGATCATGAAAATGCAAATATACGTTCAGCATCCTTTGTAAGTTATTGCTCGATTTATAGGATCCTGAATAGCTGAAGGGGACATTGAGAATACAGGACCACTGAGAAAACCGGACAAAACCCTCGGTCCGAAAGCCGTCCGGTTTTCTCAACTTTCACTGTAGCTCACCCTGAGGCCATCCTTAAAAAAATGTTTGTTTGCAGTAACCCGACCCAGAATTTTCAAGGTGGGTAGGTAGGTCGATTTTTTTTTTTTTTTTTTTTTTTTTATTGAACTGTACTTCCAAATAAACATAGAATTTCAAAATGCTGGACAATATATGCTTTGCTTATCTGGTAACAATTAATAAATTGATAACTGAATTCTAATTTAATAAGACCTACATTTTATTTCTTCTATTAACCTTTAAAAGAACGAAAACAAAGCACAAGGCATAATTTTTGGATTCAAAAAAAAAAATTTTTTTATCCTGACCATGAAAAAAAAAATTTGAGTAGGGGCAAATTTTGTGAGTCGGTCGCGTTACTGCAAACGAACATTTTTTTAAGGATGACCTGAGCATATGCTCAGGTGAGCTAAAAACAATTAAAACCATAAAATATGGAATACTCAAAAAATTCAATCTGCTCTTAGGACCACCACAAGAAAGCAGAGGCATAAAAACTATTTTGGAAATGAGATACAATCCCTTATATTACTATTACTACAAGAGTATTTAACAAATCATACAAATATTCACTTACTCAGCTCATCAAATAGAATTGTTTACCTCTCAATAAAATCATTATTCCTCGAGTGTATATACCCGATATATAAATCAAAACAATTTCAATAAAATTTTATGAAGTCCTTATTTAAAAGCTAATAACAACAACAAAAACTATCAATAATTCCATTAAAAAATCTTAAATTTTTTGAAATACAGAAAAAAATACCCTTATTACTACTGAAATTACATGCAGTCATGATAGAAGTATTTTTGTTCTCTAAAAGCATGTTTCTCATACATAGGAAAATAATACACATTATTACTTTACATCCTTGTGCATGCATATTGTCAATATATTAAACAACCAATATTTATGTATGTTGAAGTTAACCAGTATATATTACTGTTAATAAAGTTTTGTATGATTATATTTAACAACTTAATATTTAACAAACACTACATACAAAACAAGAACTGTAGGAGGACAGTAACGCTCAACTATTCGAAAAGTTGTCACAAGGGTGTTTCATTGAGTATAATAATGCTTACCTATATGAATACATAAAATTGTCCGAAAAGGTACAAACCCTTCAGTAGTTATGGAGATGCCAGCTTACAAGCAAATATTTACCTAGAATTTCTAAGTCGAAAAAGGGGCATAATTATGCAAACAAGTAAATCAGAGTTATGGGACTTGTGCCAATCATCTATTTTTAGATAATCACAGAGAACAAGTGTGTGAAGTTCAATCTATTCCCCTCAGTAGTTATGAGGATACCAGCTTACACGCAAAAACTTAACCAAGAATTTCTAAGTCTAAAAAGGGGAATAATTATGTAAAAAAGCAAATCAGCGTTATGGGATTTGTGCCAATCATCCAAGATAATCACAGAGAACAAGTGTGTGAAGTTTCAATCTATTCCCTTCAGTTAGTCATGAGGATACCAGCTTACACGCAAAAACTTAACAAAGAATTTCTAAGTCGAAAAAGGGGCATAATTATGTTAAAAAGCAAATCAGAGTTATGGGACTTGTGCCAATCATCTTAGATAATCACAGAGAACAAGTGTGTGAAGTTTCAATCCATTCCCTTCAGTATTTATGGAGATACCAGCTTACACGCAAAAACTTAACCAAGAATTTCTAAGTCGAAAAAGGGGCATTATTATGTAAAAAAGCAAATCAGAGTTATATGACTTGTGCCAATCATCTTAGATTATCACAGAGAACAAGTGTGTGAAGTTTCAATCCATTCCCTTCAGTAGTTATGGAGATACCAGCTTACATGCAAAAACTTAACCACAGGGACGCCCGGACACCGACAAATGGGTGACTGCATTAGCTTGATTATTCTGTGAAGAGTCGAGCTAAAAAGAAAATTCAGTAAAAAAAATGCTTAAAATCGCTTAAAAAGCATGAAATAAAAAAAATAATTTGTTTTACATATAAGATTGAAATATATTTCGTGATCATCAGCTTTGCCACTTGTGAAAATATTGCATCTGGTGTTCCCTCAGTGAAATATGAAATACATTTCAATCTTGCATGCAAAACAAGCAAATATCCTCGATATAGTTTGATAGTTATATTTCAGACAAGCATGATCAACTTTTGGGGGTAAATAAACAAGAGGGCCAAAATGGCCCTAGATCACTCAATATCACCATCATTTTATTGTAGGTCAAGCGATATCAAAAATATCAGAAGTAGGTCAGCTGGTATCAAAATTTAGCATCAAAGAAGTACACCCCTGGTCCAAATTTTAAATCTGTATTAAACAAGAGGGCCATGATGGCCCTCAAGAGAGCCATGATGGCCCTGAGTCTCTCACCAGAAACTACTGCTTTTCAGTGTTGCAAATTATCCATTGTTAATATATTCTTATCTAAAATTTGACCGTAGAATATCTTTAAACTATAATTTGAAGAAATGCCATGACCTGGGGCATTTAAGCTTTAGCTTAAATGGGGCCAATTAAATTAATATGATAAAACTTAATAAAAGACTACCAGACAAAGTTTGGTGATCATTCATCAATTATTTCAATAGGAGATGATGTTCAAAGGTTTTTCTATTTTTAGCTTCAGCGGCCCTGAAATCGAATCCCACAGTATGGGACCATGTGTTAATGGTGTATGCCAAATATCAAGAGGCTGTGATAAGTAGTTGCTGAGAAAACTGTTACGAAAATGTCCTACCATTCACCATTAATGTAGAACATTTTAACTAAGTCAATAAACAGGAAGTGGATGAGCGACAGACCTGAAATCGAATCCCACAGTATGGGACCATGTGTCAATGCTGTATGCTATATATCAAGAGGCTGTGATAAGTAGTTGCTGAGAAAACTGTTACGAAAATTTTTCCCCGCCCAACCGCCGCCAACCAACCGCCTGTATGCTAAATATCAAGAGGCTGTGATAAGTAGTTGCTGAGAAAACTGTTACGAAAATTTCCTACCATTCACCATTAATGTAGAACATTTAACTAAGTCGATAAACAGGAAGTGGATGAGCGACAGACCTGAAATCGAATCCCACAGTATGGGACCATGCTGTATGCTAAATATCAAGAGGCTGTGATAAGTAGTTGCTGAGAAAACTGTTACGAAAATTTTCCCCCGACCAACCGCCGCCAACCAACCGCCTGCCCGCCACCCATCATTCACCATACTATAACCCGGGTTTGCACACGTGCAACCCAGCCAACAATAATTTGAAGAAATGCCATGCTCTGGGCCATTTAAGCTTTAGCTTAAACGGGGCCAATCAAATTAATATGAGCAAACTTGATAAAAGACAACCTAAGATTAGTAAGAATTCTACAGACAAAGTTTGGTGATCATCCATCAATTACTTCAGTAGGAGACGATGTTTAAAGGTTTTTCTATATTTAGCTTTAGTGGCCCCTAAAAGCGGCCAATCAAATTAATAAAAGACTACCTAAGAATGCTACAGACAAAATTCGGTGACTTTCCATTAATAAGCTTTGTAGGAAATGACGTTCAAAGGGTTTTTTTTCTATTTTTAGCTTAAGCAGCCTCTAAAAGGTGCTAATCAAATTAATACGAGCAGACTTGATAAAAGACTACCCAAGAATGCTACAAACAAAATTTGGTGATCATCTATGAGTAAGTTCTGTAAAAGGAGATGTTTAAATGTATTTCTATTTTGAGCTTTAGCAGCCCTTAAAAGGGGCCAATCAAATTAATATGAAGGCTACCAAAGAATGCTACAGACAAAGTTTGGTGATCATCCATTAGTAAGTTCTGTAGAAGCAGAAGTTGAAAGGTATTTCTATTTTAGCTTTAGCGGCCCCTAATAGAGGCCAATCAAATTAATATGAGCAAACTTGATAAAAGACTACCCAAGAATGCTACAGACAAAATTTGGTGATCATCCATCAATTAGTTCTGTAAAAGGAGATGTTTAAATGTATTTCTATTTTGAGCTTTGACAGCCTGTAAAAGGGGCCAATCAAATAAATATTAGCAAACTTGATAAAAGGCTACCAAATAATGCTACATACAAAGTTTGGTGATCATCCATCAATTACTTCTGTAGAAATTGACGTCTAAAGGTATTTCTATTTTTAGCTGTAGCGGTCCCTAAAAGGGGCCAATCAAATTAATATGAGCAAACTTGATAAAAGACTGACACAAGAATGCTACAGACAAAGTTTGGTGATCATCCATCAATTAGTTCTATAGAAAAAGATGTCGAAAGGTTTTTCTATTTTTAGCCCTAGAGACCCCTTAAAGGGGCCAATCAAATTAATATGAGCAAACTTGATTAAAGACTACCATAATGAATACTAAAGACAAAGTTTGGTGATCATCCATCAATTAGTTCTATAGTAGAAGTTTAAAGGTTTCTTTTATTTTTAGCTCTGTTGACCCCTAAAAGGGGCCAATTGAAATGACATGTGACTGTCACAAGGATGCTACAGACCAAATTTGAAGTGAATCTGCCAGGCAGTTTCAGAGAAGAAGAGGATTGTTTTCACATGACGACAGACTGACGGACGACGGACGCCAGAGCATCCCCCTTTGATAGTAATAGCTCACCCTGAACCTTAGGTTCTGGTGAGCTTATAACAAAATTCCACTTGGCCCTTGGTCAAAATTTCATGTCTGTACAATAAAAAAGCGAGAAAGTAGGTCAAATGATATCAATAATATCAAAAGTAGGTCAGCTGATATCAAAATGCAATTTGGCATCAGAAATTACATCCATGGTCCAAATTTGATGTCTGTACTTCACAAAAAAAAGCAAGAGGGCAAAGATGGCCCTAAATCCCTCACCCTTACCCATCGAACTCATCCCAGCAATAACCTAGACAAGCATCCAAACAAAGTTTCATGACAGTCGGGTAAAAATTATGACCTCTTTGAAAGTATTCATAAGGTTTTTCCATATTTGAGCAGTGTGACCTAATTTTTGACCTCAGGTGACCCATCTTCGAAACTTGACCTAGAAATCATCCAAACAAACTTTCAGACCAATGTCCAGGGTATTTGGATCAAAACAGTAGCCACTAAAGTGTGAACAAGTTGTTTCTATTTTTAGCTGCTGTGACCTAGTTTTTCATCTGAGATAACCCATGATCAAACTCATCCAAATTATTACCTAGACAAGCATCTGGACCACGCCTGATGACAATTGAGTCAAAAATGTGACCACTAGAATGTTAACACGGTTTTTCCATATTTGAGTGGTGAGCCCTGAGGTCACTCATATTCCAAACTTGACCTAGAAAGCATCAAAACAAACTTTCAGACCAATTTCCAGGATATTTGGATCAAAACAGTTACCACTCCAGTGTTAACAAGATTTTTCTATTTTTAGCTCCTGTGACCTAGTTATTAATCGGAAATGTCCAATGTTCAAATTCATCAAAGGAATTACCTAGACAAGCATCTTGCCAAGTATGATAACAACTGAGTCAAAAATGTTACCAACAGTGTTCACAAGGTTTTTCCATATTTTGGTGTGTGATCTAGTTTTGACCCCAGGTGACCCATATTCGTACTTGACCTAGAAATCATTAAAACAAATTTTCAGACCAAATTCCAGGATATTTGGATCAAAACAGTTAGCCACTCTGGTGTTAACAAGATTTTTCTATTTTTAGCTCCTGTGACCTATTTATCAATCGGAAATGACCAATGTTCAAACTCATCCAAGGTATTACCTTGACAAGCATGTGGCCAAGTATGATAACAACTGAGTCAAAAATGTTACCAACAGTGTTCACAAGGTTTTTCCATATTTTGACAGTGTGATCTAGTTTTTGACCCCAGGTGACCAATATTCGTATTTCACCTAGAAATCATCAAAACAAACTTTCAGACCAATTTCCAAGATATTTGTATTAATATATTAATACAGTAACCACTAGAGTGCTAACAAGATTTTCAATTTTTAGCTCCTGTAACCTAGCTTTTATCAGAAATGACCCATGTTCAAACTAAACTGAGCAATTACCTAGACA
The DNA here is from genome assembly GCF_026571515.1 of Ruditapes philippinarum. Classification (NCBI taxonomy): domain Eukaryota; kingdom Metazoa; phylum Mollusca; class Bivalvia; order Venerida; family Veneridae; genus Ruditapes; species Ruditapes philippinarum. Next base: position 60,584 of record NW_026857958.1, read on the forward strand.
AGCATCCAAGTTTGATGACAATTGAGTCAAAAATGTAAAAACTAGAGTGTTTACAAGGTTTTTCCATATCTGGGCGTTGTGACCTTATTTTTGACCCCAAGTGACCCGTATTGGAACTTGACCTATAAAATCATCCAAACAAACTTTATGACCAATTTCCAGGATATTTGAATACTAGTGTTAACAAGATTTTTTTATTTTTAGCTCCTGTGACCTAGTTTTTCAACCGAGATAACCCATGTTCAAAGTCATCCAAGCAATTACCTAGGCAAGCATCCTGACAAAATTTGATGATGATTGAGACAAAAATGTGACCTCTAGTGTTAATGAACAAATCTCTGAAATGTGGATGACGGACGACGGACATTCAACGGTCCTAAAAGCTCACCCCGAGCAAGCTCAGGTGAGCTAAAAAGTAGGTCATGTGATATCAAAAATATCAAAAGTAGGCCAGCCTTTGATTCTACTTCAGAAATTACATGCCTGGTCAAAATTTGTGAACTTGAAACGAGAAACAAGGTCAAACAATATCATTAATATCGAAAGTAGGTCAAAATTAAATTCGGCATCAGAAATTACATTTCTGGCCCAAATTTCAAGTCAGTTTGATGACAAAAATGTGACAACTAAAGTGTTAACAAGGTTTTTTCATATTTGGGCAGTGTAACCTAGTTTTTGACCCTAGGAGACTCATCAAAACAAGAGGGCCATGATGGCCCTAGATCGCTCACCTGACTTATCAAACTCATCCAAACAATTACCTAGACAAGCATTCTGACCAAGTCTCATGACAGGTGAGTCAAAAATGTGACCACTACAGTGTTAACAAGGATTATCCATATTTGAGCAGTGCGACCTAGTTTTTTACCCAGGTGACACATATTCAAACTTGACCTAGAAATCATCAAAACAAACTTTTAGACCAATTTCCAGGATACTTGGTTCAAAACAGTAGCAACTAGAGTGTTAACAAGATTTTTCTATTTTTAGCTCCTGTGACCTAGTTCCACATGCGATTTCGAACTCATCCAAGCAATTACCTAGACAAGCATCCTGACCAAGTTTGATGATAATTGAGTCGAAAATGTGACCACTAGAATGTTAACAAAGTTTTTCCATATTTGGGCGGTGTGACCTAGTTTTTCATCCAAGATGACCCATGTTCGAACTTGACTTAGAAATCATCAAAACAAACTTTCAGACTAATTAACAGAATATTTGGATCACAACAGTAGCCACTAGAGTGTTAACAAGATTTTTCTATTTTTAGCTCCGGTGACCTACTTTTTCATCCGAGATGATCCATGTTTATTCCCAGCTATGACCTAGACAAGTTTCCTGACCAAGTTTGATGACAATTGAGTCAAAATTGTGACCACTAGAGTGTTAACAAGGTTTTTCTATTTTTAGCTCCTGTGACCTAGTTTTTCATCCGAGATGACCCATGTTCGAACTCATCCGAGCTATCACCAAGACAAGCATCTTGATCAAGTTTGATGATGATTGATGCAAAAATGTGACCGCTAGAGTGTTAACAAGGTTTTTCTATTTTTAGCTCCGGTGACCTACTTTTTCATCCGAGATGACCCATGTTCGAACTCATCCGAGCTATCACCTAGACAAGCATCCTAAGTTTAATGATGATTGAGGCAAAATTGTGACCTCTAGAGTGTTAACATGGTTTTTCTATTTTTAGCTCCGGTGACCTACTTTTTAATCCGAGATGACCCATGTTCGAACTCATCCGAGCTTTCACCTAGACAAGCATCTTGACCAAGTTTGATGATGACTGATGCAAAAATGTGACCGCTAGAGTGTTAACAAGGTTTTTCTATTTTTAGCTCCGGTGACCTACTTTTTCATCCGAGATGACCCATGTTCGAACTCATCCGAGCTATCAACTAGAGAAGCATCCTGACCAAGTTTGATGATGATTGGGTCAAAAATGTGACCACTAGAGTGTTCACAAGGTTTTTTCTATTTTTAGCTCCTGTGACCTAGTTTTTCATCAGAGATGGCCCATGTTCGAACTCATCCAAGCAATTGACTAGACAAGCATTCTTACCAAGTTTGATGATGATTGGTTCAAAAATGTGACCGCTAGAGTGTTCACAAGGTTTTTCTATTTATAGCTCCTGTGACCTAGATCTTCATCGGAGATTACCCATGTTCGAACTCATCCAAGCAATTGACTAAACAAGCATCCTGACAAAGTTTGATGATGATTGGTTCAAAAATGTGACCGCTAGAGTGTTAACAAGCAATTGTGGACGTACGACGGACGACGGACATTCACCGATCCTAAAAGCTCACCATGAGCAAGCTCAGGTGAGCTAAATAAACTTTCAGACTCATTCAAAGGATATTTGGATCAAAACAGTTGGCACTAAAGTGTTAACAAGATTTTTCTATTTTAAGCTCCTGTGACCTGTTTTTCATCTGAGATGACCCATGTTCGAAGTCATCCTAGCAATTACCTAGACAAGCATACTGACCATGTTTGATGACAATTGAATCAAATAGAGCTATCACTGAAGGTGATTAAATACGCCCACCAGCAACTTTGACTTTACCTTGAACCCAGGTGGTCCAAATGCAATACCAACAAGGGTCTTCATAATTATAAGCTTGCACTACACCAAGTTTGATTACAATATCTCATTCCTAACTCTAGTTATAGTCCAGAAAACATTTTTCTATTTTTAGTAACAGTGACCTTAACCTTGACCCTAGGAGGTCTCATTGCAATACCAACCCGGGTCTTCATATAAGCTTGTTATACGCCAAGTTTTATCACAGTATCTCATTTCTAACTCTAGTTATTGTCCGGAAACCTATTCTCTATTTTAGGTACGGTGACCTTAACCCAAGGGGTCCCAAGGCAATACCAACAGGGTTCTTGATATATGCTTGCTAAAACCAAGTTTAATTACAATATCTCGTTCCTCAATCTAGTTATTGTCCAGATTCCATTTTCTATGTTTAGTAATGGTGACCTTGACCTTTACCCCAAGGGATCAAAATGCAATACCAACAGGGTTCTTCATATAAGCCTGCAATTCACCAAGTTTGATTACAATATGTCATTCCCTACTCTAGTTATTATCCAGAATCCATATTTCTAATTTTAGGAACAGTGACCTTGACCCAAGGGAGTCCAAACGGAATACCAAATAAAGTCTTCACATAAGCTTGTTATACACTCAGTTTTATCACAATATCTCATTTCTTACTCGAGTTACTGTTTGGAAACCATTTTTCGTTTTTTTAGAAACGGTGACCTTAACCCCAGGAGTCCAAAGGCAATACAAACCGGGTTCTTGATATAAGCTTTTTAACCCTTTCCCTCATGAGCATACCCGGGTGTAGATTTTCCAGGGTAAGCCTGGAAGAGAGGCTGGTAAACCCTGGAAAACTATGGAAAAGCATGGAATTTCATGGAAATTCATGGAAAATTGGTATTTTTTCCATGCTATGTGGACTTTTTTTGTCCAGCCATTTCCAGCATTGCTGGAATAGGCTGGAAATTGGCTGGACATTTGTGGTAAAAGCCTGGAAAACCATGGACTTTACTTCCATGTAGCATGGAAAGTGGAACTTAGATTTTTTTGATGCTGGAAATGTGTTAAACTTTCTCTAAGTATGCTGGAAAAAACTTGTAAAAAATTTACAGAAATCTTACTTTATATATTCAGCACAATATTGTAAACTTACGAAGAAAATATACAATCATCATTTATTTTAATGCAAGTTACTGTAAATGATTTGAAATTTGACACTTTATACTTTTTATGTAGTTGAAAAAGGGTATCTCATAAAAAATGTCTATGCTAAAGACATAAATGAATTGATTGTTCAAAATACATATTATTATCTAAATAAATCTACATGAAGTTATGTACAATGAAATAATATCCATTTAATTACAGGCTTTAAGTTTAACTATAAATTAATTAAAGTCTGTGATTAAATCATTCAGACACTATAATAATCAAGATGATAGGGATTGCATTGCTTGCCATTTTTAAATTGTAAGAATTCACGTTTTTGGATAACAATAAATAAATAAACAAAAAACAGTGCATGAAAGAATCTCATATATATTCTATATTAAATTGACCAATATTTAGGAAAATAAATACTACATCCACTGAGATTTTACGCTACACAGATCAGAGCTCTGATAAAACTCATTGACCAGCATTTTCTAACCATCTGTGCATGACTAATTTACTCCACTGGTCATTTCAGATCAGGCTGTTCCATGTGATTATTTTGGGGAGAGATAACATTATAAATTTCATATGAAGAATGTGTCTAGAAGGACATTGCAATCTTTTTTGTACAAAAATTTGTAATGATCTTTAAAATCTATATATCAATTAGCTATTTCATATTTTCTTTCACGCTCAAAGAATATAAGTTAAAATGATGAGCAGATTAACCCTGCTTTACATAATGATAGACCTGTCCTGAGTAACTGTTGTAAATTTTGAATTCTAAGATATCTGGGTCAGCAAAGAGTGCATTGAAATTACAGAGGATGTACTTGATATTTTAGCAGTTTTGGAGATACTGTTTTGTTTAAGACTTTAAAGTGTTTAAGTATTGGTATGATAACAATAAGAATCACCTGGGAAAAGGAGATATACAACAGAATCAGGTATTTATAAACCTTAAGTTACATCAATGCAGAAACAGGTTATATATCAAACTATCAACATTTGTAACAAGAGATCAAGGTTGTTTTTATATTTTCAACTTCATGCATTTGTTTTTTCTGATAATTGTTTTTAATCTATACATGTATAATCTTTAAAATATAAATTATTCAATGATTTCTTTATAATGTATAATTATTAAAATGACAATTGTTAGTAGATCTTTTTCATTTCCTACAAATAAAACAAATTAAATCAATTTGATTAAATAGGACTAAATGGTACAATCAGTAGTTTTGAACAGCTGAACAGGGTCATCATAATCATTTGTTATTTCCATGTATGTGTTGTGTTTTCAATGGAACAATCTAAAATTACATTTTACATTATACAATTACATAACTTGCAGGCTGGGACATAAGTGCTGACTGTGAGAATTACCAACAGTGTTTAATAATGATGTGCAGTATTAATCCTGAAAAGGTATATTTTTAAATCTCAATACGACTGTACTTTTTTATTCCATGTCTTTTCTTTTGAAAAAATAAATACTGGGTGATAAATATTGTCACAAATTTACTTAATTCTTATACATGTACAGAGAAATTCTTAAACACTTGTGCACTTTGAAATAAGATATACTGCATGCTTTAGTATTTTTGAATATGCATAAGCATAGTTAATATTTAATAGTTAATACATTTGAAACATTAGATTTGATGTTATTAAAAGATACCAAATATAACTGCAAAATATTTATATGCAATAAAACATAAGTCATTACCACATCTGTGTTAAATTTATTATGAATTTTATCTTTAAAGGTGAGCACAACCACAAGAAGTTCTAGGAAACATAGGTAGAGGACTGAAAATGGACATCAATATAAGAAATAGTAATTTAAATAATCAGAAACACTTGAAACAAATCTAAGATTAAAACAGTTTATCATTGACAGATTAAGAGCAAAATAATTGCTAAAATTTATAAGACAACCAGAACCTAGCTATCAAACCTGCAGCTAGAAAAATAATTGTTTGTGCTATAGTGAATGTAGGATGTTCTATTCTGTATTTGGACTAAAGGATATGTATTAAATTTTGTGAAAGAAATATGTGATCATGTTAAACTAATAAAAATTCCACCCCAAACATTCCTGTGCTGAATTTCTTCAGAGAATTTTAAATTTTAAGAACATTCAGGGATGCTGGAATTAGGCTGGATTTTTTTCCATGTTATTCCATCAAGGCTGGACTATTACCATGGTAAAAAGTCCAGCCTCTATGGTTGGCAGACACATGGAATACCCTGGAAAAAAAATCCATACTTTTGTTCCAATACTCCATGTACATGGAAAAGCATGGAAAAAAGTCCATGCTTTTCCATGGAAAACATGGAAAATGTTCCATGCAGCATGGAAAATGTTCCATGTTTTTTCCCTGTTTTTCCAGCCCATTTTTTCTCAGCTTCAGGCTGGAAAAGGCTGGAAAATTTTGTTCCAATACTCCAGCCTCTTATTTTCCATGGAAATCCCTGGAAAAGCATGGACTTTTTACACCCGGGAATTGAGAAGAATAGCCGTTTTCATTGAAAAGCCTCCTGTTACAAGTTCAAACTGCTATGAAACTATGAACAAGAAACATGGCAATGCCATGAAACCAGGTTTTTAATTATCACCATTGTAGATAAAAATGTTGTATTTGAAATATTTGAGATACAAATACAAGCAACAAGCAATGTAAAACATGAATAATGTAGGAGGAATTGCCACTGAAGAAGAGTTCACTATATATTCTGTATAAGGAAAAAAACAAAGGCCATTATTAGGTCAAAAATTATCCAATCACAAAACCCCGACAATATGTGCCAGGGCACTTGATGACAAAGCTTCTGTGAAAGTTTGAACAAAATCCGTTGAGAAATGTAGGACGAGTTCAGCACAGAAGAATTGTTCACTATATATTAATAATTCTGTATAAGGAAAAAAAACAAAGGGCCATAATTACGTCAAATATTATCCAATCACAAAACCCCGACAATATGCGCCAGGGCACTTGATGACAAAGCTTCTGTGAAAGTTTGGTCAAAATCCGTTGAGAAATGTAGGAGAAGTTGCGCACGATAGAAATTGTTCACTCTATATTCTGTATAAGGAAAAAAACAAAGGGCCATTATTAGGTCAAAAATTATCCAATCACAAAACCCGGACAATATGTGCCAGGGCACTTGATGACAAAGCTTCTGTGAAAGTTTGAACAAAATCCGTTGAGAAATGTAGGACGAGTTCAGCACAGAAGAATTGTTCACTATATATTAATAATTCTGTATAAGGAAAAAAAACAAAGGGCCATAATTACGTCAAATATTATCCAATCACAAAACCCCGACAATATGCGCCAGGGCACTTGATGACAAAGCTTCTGTGAAAGTTTGGTCAAAATCCGTTGAGAAATGTAGGAGAAGTTGCGCACGATAGAAATTGTTCACTATATATTCTATATAAGGGAAAAAAACAAAGGGCAATAATTAGGTCAAATATTATCCAATCGCAAAACCCCGACAATATGCCCCAGGGCACTTGATGACAAAGCTTCTGTGAAAGTTTGGTCAAAATCCGTGGAGAAATGTAGGAGGAGTTGCGCACAGAAGAAATTGTTCACTATATATCTTTATAAGGAAAAAAAACAAACGGCCATAATTAATTCAAATATTATCCAAACGCAAAACCCCGACAATATGCCCCAGGGCACTTGATGACAAAGCTTCTGTGAAAGTTTGGTCAAAATCCGTTGAGAAATGTAGGAGGAGTTGCGCACAGAAGAAATTGTTCACTATATATTCTATATAAGGAAAAAAACAAACGGCCATAATTAGGTCAAATATTATCAAATCACAAAACCCCGACAATATGCGCCAGAGCACTTGATGACAAAGCTTCTGTGAAAGTTTGGTCAAAATCCGTTGAGAAATGTAGAAGGAGTTGCGCACAGAAGAAATTGTTTACGCCCGCCCGACCGTCCGCCCGCCCGCCCGCCGACATACCTCAATCTAATAACCTGGTTGTAAATTCTTCAATACTAATCAAACTTGGCACAAATGTAGACTGGACCATTGCCTATGTAACGACATGCTCAGTCTTAAATTATCTGTTACCATGTCAAGGAGGGGACATCTCAAAATTGCCAAAAATCACTATTTTGCTTTGACGTATCCATCAAAATTGATTTCAAAGTGCTGTAACTTCTCAATGGATTGAGATAGAGTCAAAGGCTTTTCAGCGTTGGTTACACAATAACTTATGATCAACCTGGGGTCATTTTTAGCCTCTCACAAGTCCAAAATTTTTTTGGCGATGAGGGGGACTACCGCCACCCTTCAAAACCCCCAAACAGAAAGGGGCACATCCCCCTTCTGGCAACCCCCTGATGTATCTTTTGGATCTTGGGGCAGTGCCGAAAAAGTGATCACTTTTTTAGCAACTTTTCCCAAACAGAAAACAGTGTTTGGGATAATTTTTCACTGTTTGAGGCCTCAAAATGGGGGGGGGGGGCGAAAACGCTGTCAAACATCAGTTAATAACAATATCTCGTTCCATTTTTCTATTTTTAGTAATGGAGACCTTGACCTTTACCCCAAGGGGTCCGAATGCAATACAGAAGCTTGCTGAGCACATAAGCTTGCTATACACCAAGTTTGATTACAATATCTCATTCCTTACTCTTGTTTATAATTGTCCTGAAACCATTTTTCTATTTTTAGTAATGGTGACCTTGACCCTAGGGGTTCCAAATGCAATATCAAATTGGGTCTTCACATAAGGTTGCTATAAACCAAGTTTGATTACAATACCTCATTCCAAACTCTAATCATCTGATAATCATGATTAGGATCGACATATGGAGTGACCGACCGACAAGCTGACTCCTATATACTGTAAAATCATAATTATTCGTGGGGCACAAATTTTTGTGGTTTTTGTTGATAGGTAAATCCACGAATTTAAGATGCAAGGAAATTTTATCCCAACAAATACTTCTTGCCATGTCTCTTTTCTATATATTACAAACATGCATCGGCGCTTTTCTGCCGATTTTTGTGTAATGAATGCCCAGAGGCAAGGATTAAATTTATTGACATGTAAAGATATGGATATGCGGTAAGTAAAATGCGCAGCGATTATGTGTAAGATTACTTTGCATTATGTTATTTTTTAATTATTTTTACAAGAAATAGAAAATCCACAAATTTAAGAACCCACGAAAAAGCCCATTTTGATAAAACCACAAAATTTCATGCCAACGAATATAAGTGAATTCGGAGTACCCCTCTAAACTTTGTTTGTGGCAGTGTAAAATGCGACCACAAGAGTGTAAACAAGGTTTTTCCATATTTCGGCAGTGTGACCTAGTTTTTTACTCTAGGTGGATCAAATTCAAAATTGAAACAGAAATCATCAAAATAAACTTTCGGAGCAATTTCCAGAGTATTTGGATCAAAACAGTAGCTAATAGAGTGTTAACATTTTTTCTATTTTGGGGTCAAGAAAATTCTTAAAAGTTTTTATTATATACACATAAGGAAAAACTATGACCCCTGGGCAGGGCCAATTTTAATACTTGCGGCAAAATTTGAACAACTGTGGTAGAGGACCTATAGATGATATCATATACCAAAAACATCACATTTCTAGTTCTTGTTGGTTTTGATTATATCAGATTAAATATTTTTTATTATTTTAAGCCTTGTTCCTTCAGACAAGGAGTTTTTCAAGATTTTACTATATGAACATTGTGAAAATCAATGACCCCCAGGGCAGGGCCAATTTTGACCCAAAGTGCCATGGTAATTTGGGCCAGCTGATAATAATCATGTTATCTGGCTTGTACCAATGCATTTGTATAAACAACGTTAGGGGGCAGGGGACCTAAAAATGAAAAATTTTGTATTTCAGAGTGACCAGAAACACAATTCCAAATATTTCAAAATATGTTTCACAGGCAGATAACCAGTTGCACAGCATTATTCAATGATATATGACAAACATTGAAAAAAATAATAGTTTGTATGCATTGCTCCTTCAAAAAATGACTGACAGCAATTTATACTTACCCCCACCCAGCCAAAATCACACCTAAAATATACCAATATGGGCAATCTTCACGAAGGTGCAGCATACTCCAGAATCCGCCCGATTCCTTTAAAAATATCAGTAACACGCAGTGCAAGCCATGGCATTTTCAGAAATGACAAATAAAGTGTCTGTCATACGTTTAGATTTTTCACAAAATTTATCTGAAATTTCTTACTTGTTTGGCGCCAACTGTCAAAGCTTGATTTTTAACTTTTTCACCTCCATTCGGAGAGTCAGAAATACATACAAAGCTACCAAAGTGCTTAGTTTCGGGTAAAAACCCAAAAATATATCTCATTTACTACACACAAACAAGAAAGAATTACAATGACAGAGAAATATCAGAAGTTATCAGTATCTTCAAAACACCATGTCTGAGTTATTAAAAAATTTGACCGGGGCCATCATTCGGATATGTCCCCTGCCCCCTTAAGATTTTTTATGTGATCCGCATTAAAGCGTTTCCTTTTATTTTCTTAAAATATGGATTATTTTGCATTAAACGTTAACTTCGAAAAGTGTGTACTGCGGTTACTTTGTATTTAATCAAATATTTAAAAAAGACCCTATTTCAGGGGAAGTAACTAGTACAATGACTATGCCTGTTATATGATTTACTTAATATCAAGTGCCAGGAACCTGTGAGATGGTTATTTTTCTGTATTCCACCTTCATTTAAATACCATAAAGTATTTTCAGAGTATTTAAAGTCTTTTGGAAGGAGATTATAGCAAGAAAATCAATATTACAGCCACATTTAATGTCCCAAAATGAATTTCACAGCAATCCAGACCCCATTTATTCTGGCATACACCTTAAAGTGCAGTAAAGATACCACTGTTGACTTATATGACATTATATATATTTGTAACAATTGAAAGTGCTCAATTATGCATTATTATGTCAATTTTCACAATATAAAACTGTTAAATCTGGATAAATGTGCACATTCTGTGAAGTACAGTGTTTGCCAAAATTCCAAATTTTTATTACCTCCCTTGACTTGACAGTCTACTTACTGTACATAACTTGATAAATCCTACCAGTCACTTCAAATTTTGACTAACAAGTGTAGAAGGAATGTTTTTGGGCACATTTGGGTCAATTCCAACACATTTTATAAATTTGAAAATTTCCTTAAGGGGGCAGGGGACCTAAAAATGAAAAATTTTGTATTTCAGTGTGACCAGAAACACAATTCCAAATATTTCAAAATATGTTTCACAGGCAGATAACCAGTTGCACAGCATTATTCAATGATATATGACAAACATTGAAAAAAATAATAGTTTGTATGCATTGCTCCTTCAAACAAGAGCCACCGCCGGGCGGGGGCAACGCTCGACTTTTTACTTTTTCTAAACGCAAACATAGAAAGGTTTGAACATATATTGATGTTTCCTTTTTATAAATTTAGTTGGTCTGTCTTGTCATATTAGTTTTGTTTATATATTTTTTATATATATGAATAGAAACATTAAGCATATTTCTAAAAATAGCAACAGTACGCAATTTCTAAAAATAGCAACAATGACGCAATTTCTAAAAATAGCAACAATGACGCAATTTCTAAAAATAGAAAAAATGACGCAATTTCTAAAAATAGAAAAAAAAATGACGCAATTTCTAAAAATAGAAAAAAATGACGCAATTTCTAAAAATAGAAACAATGACGCAATTTCTAAAAATAGAAAAAAAATGACGCAATTTCTAAAAATAGAAACAATGACGCAATTTCTAAAAATAGAAAAAAATGACGCAATTACTAAAAATAGCAACAATGACGCAATTTCTAAAAATAGAAAAAATGACGCAATTTCTAAAAATAGAAAAAAATGACGCAATTTCTAAAAATAGCAACAATGACACAATTTCTAAAAATAGAAAAAATGACGCAATTTCTAAAAATAGAAAAACATGACGCAATTTCTAAAAATAGAAAAAATGACGCAATTTCTAAAAATAGAAAAAAAATGACGCAATTTCTAAAAATAGAAACAATGACGCAATTTCTAAAAATAGAAAAAAAATGAAGCAATTTCTAAAAATAGAAAAAATGACGCAATTTCTAAAAATAGAAAAAAATGACGCAATTTCTAAAAATAGAAAAAAATGACGCAATTTCTAAAAATAGAAAAACATGACGCAATTATATACATGTATATATATGTATATATATATATTATATATATATATATTTGATATATATATATATACACACACACATTTATATATATATATATATAATACATATACTATACATACACACACACCAATAAATGCACAATCTGAGAAAATTCAGTAATATAACCTTCAAGGTCAAGGTCATTAAAGAGCCCAAGCAAATTTGGGTTTGATAAACAACAAGGTCTGGTCCTTAAGAATGTTCTGTTATAATATGAAGTTTATCCCTTCAAAAATAGCAAAGTTACAGTCAGTTACTGCCAAAACAATGAAAATTTCAATAATTTGACCTTCAAAGGCAATGTCATTAATGAGTGAAGGTCAAGGTCTTTCGGTATATTTTTAACAGTTATCTTTGAAGATTATTATGTTCTAGTTTGAAGACAATCCATTCAAAAATAACAAAGTTACAGCCAATAATAGCCAAAAAAATGAAAATTTCAATAATTTGACCTTCAAAGTCAAGGTCATTGATGAGTGAATGTCAAGGTCTGACTGGTTATTTTTAAGGGATATCCTTGAAGATTATTATGTTCAAGTTTGAAGACAATCCATTCAAAAATAACAAAGTAACAGCCAATAACAGCATGAACAAGCAAAAATTGGACTTTTAACCTTGAAGGTCAAGGTCATTTATGGATGAAGGTCAAGGTTAGTGTGGTCTACTGAAAGGTCTTGTCCCAAGGGTTGTTGTGGCCAAGTATGAAGACAATACACCAAGAAATAAAAAAGTTATGATCCAGGTACAAGTTTTCGGACGGCAACGGCAACGGCAACGGCAGACGGCAACGGCAACGCCGACCTGACTATAACAATACCTCTACTTTTTTTTTCAAAAAAAAAAAAGTCGAGCTAAAAATGACTGACAGCAATTTATACTTACCCCCACCCAGCCAAAATCACACCTAAAATATACCAATATGGGCAATCTTCATGAAGGTGCAGCATACTCCAGAATCCGCCCGATTCCTTTAAAAATATCAGTAACACGCAGTGCAAGCCATGGCATTTTCAGAAATGACAAATAAAGTGTCTGTCATACGTTTAGATTTTTCACAAAATTTATCTGAAATTTCTTACTTGTTTGGCGCCAACTGTCAAAGCTTGATTTTAAACTTTTTCACCTCCATTCGGAGAGTCAGAAATACATACAAAGCTACCAAAATGCTTAGTTTCGGGTAAAAACCCAAAAATATATCTCATTTACTACACACAAACAAGAAAGAATTACAATGACAGAGAAATATCAGAAGTTATCAGTATCTTCAAAACACCATGTCTGAGTTATTAAAAAATTTGACCGGGGCCATCATTCGGATATGTCCCCTGCCCCCTTAATCAAAATATTCCTGACATGAAGGCCTTAATAGAAATACAATAACTTTCGATAACAACTGATTTATAGCATTCAACTGTATTATTTAAATCATATCCGAAAATATGATAGATTAGAAAGATTGACATTCAAGTGTGGAAAACATTTTTTCATGTTTTATTGATAAGTGAAATCGAAAGTTTATATAACATACTTCATTTCTATCTTTTCCTTTTTTGCTCACTAATATTTTATTTGAATCAGAATTATTCACAATTCAAGGGAAGTTACTCATACTTAAAACTGAAAGTAGACAATTATTGCTTTCCTGTCAACCATCTTCGGCGATGTAGGTGTGAAAATAAAATGTTTGTATTTTACATCTTTTGTATATTATAATATCTTTTAGTTTTAGACAAAGAACTTTTAGTTGGAAATTTTTTATTCTGAATGAGGGAATAACAGCAGATAGTAGTTTTAACGGTATTAGAATTTATTTTTAATGCACATTATAATAGTAATAGACTCTCTGGCCTAGTGGATGTTGTTGATGACTGTCACCTAGAAGATCGGAGTTCAAAACCAGCGGGTGACAGTTATTTATTCTTTCTTTTTTTTTCTTTCTTTTTAATTTAATGAACAGTTATCATACATAATGTACTGGTAATAAATATCAAAACCAAAACAAACTGAAAACAAGAACGTGTTTGTTAAACACAAATGCCCCCGGCTCAGATTCTTGTCAGTAGCAATATTTAAAAAAATGTTTACTCATTCACTCAGTTATGGACAGAAAAATTGCCAAACTAGAATTGTGTCCAAAGGACACGGATGCCCCCACTGTGCAGATGTGCTCGTAAACAAGAGCATGCATATCTGTATGTAAGATTTTTATGTGGAACTTTTTATTAAAATCTGCCATCCGGTTTAAGAGTTGTGTTCACAAAATTCCTATATGGTATATAGTGAAAAAATCAACAAAGGGCCATAATTCTGGTAAATTTGGTCGCAGCAAAAATTCCTTCCTTTACTACCATCTACACATTAAGGTTGTTCATCCCTGGAAGTTTAAGCAAAATCTGCCAACCAGTTTAAGAGGAGTTGCGTTCACAAAATTTCTATATGGTATATAGTGAAAAAATTAACAAAGGGCCATAATTCTGTTAAATTTGGTCGAAGCAAAAATTCCTTCCTTTACCGCCGTCTACATATTAAGGTTGTTCATCCCTGGAAGTTTAGGCAAAATCTGCCATCCGGTTTAAAAGGAGTTGCGTTCACAAAATTTCTACATAGTATATAGTGAAAAAATCAACAAAGGGCCATAATTCTGTTAAATTTAGTCGCAGCAAAAATTCCTTCCTTTACTGCCATCTACACATTAAGGCTGTTCATCCCTGAAAGTTTAAGCAAAATCTGCCATCCGGTTTAAGAGGAGTTGCGTTCACAAAATTTCTACATAGTATATATTGAAAAAATCAACAAAGGGCCATAATTCTGTTAAATTTGGTCGCAGAGAAAATTCCTTCCTTTACTGCCATTTACACATTAAGGTTGTTCATCCCTGGAAGTTTAAGCAAAATCTGCCAACCAGTTTAAGAGGAGTTGCGTTCACAAAATTTCTATATGGTATATAGTGAAAAAAAAAACAAAGGGCCATAATTCTGTTAAATTTGGTCGCAGCAAAAATTCCTTCCTTTACCGCCATCTACATATTAAGGTTGTTCATCCCTGGAAGTTTAAGCAAAATCTGCCATCCCGTTTAAAAGGAGTTGCGTTCACAAAATTACTACATAGTATATAGTGAAAAAATCAACAAAGGGCCATAATTCTGTTAAATTTAGTCGCAGCAAAAATTCCTTCCTTTACTGCCATCTACACATTAAGGCTTTTCATCCCTGAAAGTTTAAGCAAAATCTGCCATCCGGTTTAAGAGGAGTTGCGTTCACAAAATTTCTACATAGTATATATTGAAAAAATTAACAAAGGGCCATAATTCTGGTAAATTTGGTCGCAGAGAAAATTCCTTCCTTTACTGCCATCTACACATTAAGGTTGTTCATCTCTGAAAGTTTAAGCAAAATCTGCCATCCGGTTTAAGAGGAGTTGCGTTCACAAGATTTCGAAACATACGGACGGACGGACTGACTGACGGACGGACAAGTGCAACGCTATATGCTCCCACTTTGTGGGGGCATAAAAATTGTAAACACAAGTTATATAGCTTGACAAAGTCATGGCATTTTGTAATTGTGAAAAATATAAGTTGCCAAGTCATTGCTCTGACTTGTGAAGTTGAAATAAAAAAATATTCAACTTCATGCATTAGTTATCTTCCTACCAAATATGAAATACATCTGTCAGTAAATAAAGGCTGTATGGGCAAAAGTGTAAAAATCTATTTTTAGCACTGATGACCTTGACCCAACTCACCCCTTACTCCATCCAAAGGAAGAATACCATGCAAGTTATCTTCCTACCAAATATGAAATACATCTGTCAATAAATAAAAGCTGTATGGGCAAAAATGTAAAAATCTATTTTTAGCACTGGTGACCTTGACCCACTGATCCCTACCCCAATCAAAAGGATGAATACCATGCAAGTTATCTTCCTACCAAATATAAAATATATCTGTTACTTAATAACGGCTGTATGAGCAAATGTGTCTAAATCTATTTTTAGCACTGGTGACCTTGACCCAACTGACCACTAACTCCATCAAAGTTTATGTTTCTATCAATTATAAATAACATCTGTCTATAGAATAAGGTCAATACACCTGTAAAATGTAAAAATCTATTTTTAACATTGGTGACCTTGACATTGGTAACATTGACCTTGACCCAAATGACCCCTTACTACACACAAAGAAAGAGGACCTGCCTTGGCATGTTTGTATTAAACTAAGACATCAACTAAAATATAAAGGCTGTATGAGCAAAAATGTTTATATTTATTTTTTAAACCAGTGACCTTGACCTTGACCCTAGAGACCGCTTACTCCACAAAAAATTAGAGGACCATCAAAGGTATCCACCTACTAAATATGAAAGATATCATTAAAGAAATTAAGCAATTGGGAGAAATTTAAGATAAATCCAACTTGCTAAAATAGGTTAACCAGACAAGGCCCTATTTTCGAAGTGAAAAAAGGGAAATAACTGGGAAATATGGATGACACAGTTATATATAACTTGGCAATATCATGTACTTTGTATTGATAAGTAAGTGTGGAAATTATAAAGCCATTAGTATAGATAGAACTTAAGATATTTCCAACTTGCCGTTTTAGGTTAACCATTATTCATTTTCTAAGTGCTGAAAAGGGCAATAACTTGGTAAATATGTGAGCCAGAGTTATGTAACTTGCCCAGATCATGTACTTTGTATTGATTAGTAAGTGTGTAAACTTAGAAGCCATTGGTACAGGTAGAACTTAAGAAAAATCCAACTTGCCGTTCTAGGTTAACCTCGTACGGACAGACGGACAGACGAACGGACGGTTCAATCACTATATGCCCGGGGGCATAAAAAATAAATAAAATGTTTAGATCAACATATTTTTAATTTGGATATATTCAACAAAAAGAAATGTAGACATACTGTGTCTGTGTACAGTGAATTTTAAGCTACAATAACTGCTTGATATAAAATCACATTTCATGGTTGAACTTTATCCAAAAGATGTGTGCTGGAAAAAAACTTTAAACTGCACCAACAAAGGGAAGATCATTAAACAAGAACCTTACCACTTGTTCAAGGAAAAACTCACTAATTTTAAGTCAGGAACATACCTTTATCTGTTTAAAAGAATTCTGTAGAGACCTAAGTTATTGTACAGATAATTAATAGGCATGATCACGGCTTTAGTTTCAATTTAAGCTGTGCTTTAAATTATGATTTGTTAACTGACAATATTTTATGCAAGCAATTTTAATTGTTTCAAAAAGCTAATAAAGCGGCTTTAAATGTATGTTGTTTTCTTTATTTCTATTTGATATGTATGTACGTTAATTTATTCTAATACTTAATTAATGGTATTTATTTTTGTTATAGCTATAGAGACTAATGGCAAAAAGTAAATGCTATAAAGGGCAAATAAGAAAAATGTAAATTTTAAAAAAGGAGTGTGACTGATAGTAGCTATTTAAAATAATACTTATTCTTATTAGTGTCTAACCAACCTAGTCGTTCGTAGGCCCTACTCGCCCAGTGTTTAGATGGTTAAATAAATGCTATTTATTACTAATCCTGTACTTGTTCTGTTTGGAAAATCATGACTTTTTTTTTACTTTACCTTAACTTGCAATACAGAGGCTACAACTTTCAAAATGAGATGGTACGATAACATGCTGGTGTAAATGCCATGTTACAATGATGAAAAAAACGATAACATGATCATACCATGTCGTCTGTTCTATTGTGCCATCATGTTTCACCAGTTTGTCAGCGCCTACAATGGTCATGCCCAGAAATACAGTTTAATTTACATTAAAAAGTGCTTAAAGCTAGCTGCTCGGGACCATGACTGTATGCTAAATCCAATGTTTCTAACATGAACAAGCAAATTCGTTGAATTTATATCCCCCGCCGAGTACTGGTTATTATTAACACAACAACTGAAGACATAAGGCTTTATTTATATATTAATCATGGCATAAACTGTAATATTCTTTGAACTTGAAGCCTTGTACCTTCAAACAAGAAGAAGTTTTCACTATATACATATAAAGAAAATCTATGACCCCCTGGAGTGGGGCCAATTTTGACCCCAGGGCTAAAATTTGAACAATTTTGGTAGAGGACCTATAGGTTATATCATATACCAAATATCAAAGCTCTAGGCCTTGTACTTTCAGACAAGATTTTTTAATTTTGCATTTTTGAAACTCCTTTGTGACCTACTTATGCAACAGACCGGAACCATTTGATCAACTTTGGCAGGGGACCACCCTAGGATCATTCCTGTAAAGTTTGGTTGCTGTGCAGTCATTTGTTTCTGAGGAGATGTTGTTTAAAGAAATTGCTGACGACGCATGACGACGGACGGTGGGGGATCACAATAGCTCACCTAGATGTAAAAACATCTTAATCTCCAGACTTCATTGCCATTTTCAAGGCATCAAGAAGGGATCTCACAATTTTCAAATATTTTTAAATGTTATTGAAACAAATCATTTTAATTCTTCTTTAATAAAAACTAGAAATGTGTCCATAGGACACGGGTGCCCCCACCGCGCCACTGTTCTGTCAATCTTATGACTCTAGGTCAAATATTTTTTGAAAACTAAAAATCTTTTTACTAAGTAAAGGGCAAGAACTTTACAAATACTGAATATATCCCCAAGCAAACCCCAAGTTGAAAATTGCAA
The DNA here is from genome assembly GCF_026571515.1 of Ruditapes philippinarum. Taxonomy (NCBI): domain Eukaryota; kingdom Metazoa; phylum Mollusca; class Bivalvia; order Venerida; family Veneridae; genus Ruditapes; species Ruditapes philippinarum. The sequence goes on from NW_026857958.1 coordinate 79,247, forward strand.
ATCTATACTACTGTAATTCAAGGGCAATAACTCTAACAAAACTGAAAAAAATCCACATGCAAAGTCCCAGGTTCATAGCTTCACAGTGAGGTGAATCATTATTCCTGTAATTTAGTGATGATGATCATTATTCCTGTAAAGTTGGTCGATTCTAACTCAAGCACTCAAGGATCAAATAACAACATAATGAAACAGTTTTTACTAAGTCAAGGGAAATAACTCTACAAATACTGGATAAATCCGCAAGCGAAACCCCAGGAACAAACTAAATATGCTGAGCAACTTTCCAATAAGGTTAAATGACTCTATGTCAAATCCTTTTTGAGTTACATGTCACCACTTGTTGAAAATTGCAAACATTTTCTAAGTCAAGGGCAATAACTCTAAAAATACTAAATAAATCCAGACGAAAATACCCAGGTGCACAACTACACATGCTGATCAACATTCCTGTAAAGTATCATGACTTTAGGTCAAATACTTTTTGAGTTACATGCGACACAAGTTGAAAATTGCAAAATTTTACTAAGTCAAGGGCAATAACTCTAAAAATAGGAAAAATATCCGGACGAAAATACCCAGGTGCACAACTACACATACTGATCAACATTCCTGTAAAGTTTCATGACTTTAGGTCAAATACTTTTTTAGTTACATGCGACACAAGTTGAAAATTGCAAAATTTTACTAAGTCAAGGGCAATAACTCTAAAAATACTAAAAATATCCAGATGAAAATACCCAGGTGCACAACTAAACATACTGATCAACATTCCTGTAAAGTTTCATGTCTCTAGGTCAAATACTTTTTGAGTTACATGCGACACAAGTTGAAAATTACAAAATTTTACTAAGTCAAGGGCAATAACTCTAAAAATACTAAAAATATCCAGACGAAAATACCCAGGTGCACAACTTCACATGCTGATCAACATTCCCATAAAGTTTCGTTGAATTCCAGCCATTAGTTGCAGAGAACTACTCCGGAAACGAAATTCGGACGTTTTACTAAGTCAAGGGCAATAACTCTAAAAATACTAAAATTATCCAGACGAAAATACCCAGGTGCACAACTTCATATTGCTGATCAACATTCCCATAAAGTTTCGTTGAATTCCAGCCATTAGTTGCAGAGAACTACTCCGGAAACGAAATTCGGACGGACGGATGGACGGACGGACGGACGGAACCTGTACGAAAAATCAGCATGGCTTTTATGAAAAACAGGACCGATTCAGGCCTGTTTTGAACCAGAATTGGCAAAATCAGGGTGAAATAGACATGGACCCTGAATTTTCAATAAATCTCACATGGGAATTCAAGTATTTTCTACCCTGACACTGTCTTCATTTGGTAAAAGTCAGGGTGGAGGCAGGAATATTTGCACTTTGAAAATATTTTGACACAGATTTTACTGACTTTGAGAAATATAAGCAAAATCTACCCAGATATTTCAAAGTTTTCAAGAACCACTTTCAATACAGTCTTTACAGTTCTTCATTTCCAGCCTGATTTTTCTGACTGAGTTATTAGAAATGAATATTGCAATACACTAATTATACAGTTTACATTGCTGTTCAGACAAAATTAAATTTTAAATTCAGAAGAAAAATATTTTATAATGTCTATTTTTAGAAAGTATCACTTGATTTATGGTAAACTCCATTTAACAAAAATCTTCTCAGTTACTGATTTTTTAAAAATTAATATGTAGATTAATTTGAGATTATTTAGATCAACATGATTTATTTTTATCTATGAAATTGATAATTGTTATCAGTAATTGATTGTATCATTATTTAACTTATGGCAAACAATTTTTTTATTTCATGCATAATTTGGTCAGCAATAAGTAATGTTCAAGATTTTTAGTTTTTATCCACACTCTCACAATCTGCACAGAATCTCACATGTCTAAGGTCAGCTTTCAGTTTATATAAACAAATAACCTTCAAGTGGAACTTTGTACAGTATTTCAAAATGCTTTATGTTAAACTGGGCTATCTGGCAGATGAAAATACAGAAGTTACCACAGATTGACCGACAGCAGTTTAAAATCCAGAGCAAATATCACACCCTGAAAATTGTTTCAAGCATGGTCATTTTCTTTTGAAAGATTGGAGGCTTAAGTTGTGATTTTGTTTCAAATAAATCAACTTACACTTATATATATTAATATATAAATGAGTTTTGATAATTATATAGATAATGAGATTTAAGAATTCAGCTACCCCAGCTATACAGAACTTTCTTGGAAAATCTATTGTGAAACTTTAAAATATATATAACATGGAGCATAATAGATTGTGTTAAACCTCATTATTCATTTTGAAAAAAAATGGAGGGAAATTAGCAGCCACTTGTGACAGATAAATGGTAAGTTATAATTTGATTACAGTTCTTAATATTTTTAATTTTTCATAAAATAATGAATTTTGTAAGCCAAGTATTCTGAAAAGACCTTAAATAAATTTCCAGGAAACCTGTTTTAAAATATGGAGGGAAAATAGAAATTTTTCTAAATAAACTATACATTTTGATCATTCCAGTTTAGAAAAAAAAAGTCTTAAAATGAAATAAAAATTATAATAAAATAACATGATTGCATATTTGTTTTTTTTTGTCTTCTTTCAAAATTTAGGTTCAAGCTAAATATTTCAGTAACACGTGACAAGAGAATGAAAAGAAGAAAATGGTGTAGTTGGAACAAAAGAATACAATAGAAGAAATATTACTGGTAATTTTTATTTTCTTCATTTTCTATCAAAATTACTTTCAATTTTAATTATCAAAAGTATTCATCCCTGCAAATTTTATAGAATTAATGACTTCATAAAGTCAGTACATAATTAATGTCTATAATGCTGTAACTTCTTTAAAATAATTTCATCAATCATTTGTTCTTTTGATTTTTTGATTGCAATTAATGCAATATATATTTTTAAAACTACATTGTATGGACACATTTCTCTATATTAAGGTGTTACATTTTCTTTTAGATTAATATATGAATTGAAAGTTGTCTATAGCATATTCCTACACTGCTTTCATATGTTTACAGATTGTGCAGTCCAGATACAAGTGGAATTATGTAATACAGCTGACAGTTATCAAGTGGAATTATCAAACAAGAATGACTTTTGAAATGTATTTAATTGTATAAAAATCAAATACAGATAAGTGAAACAAAATTCTGAATTAATTATTATTTTGTCAAATATCATGGATGAAAATTTATAAGCAAATAGCCACCACTGAATTGTGAAGATGATCAACTCAGCACTATTTTCATCAAATTAATTTGTTTGTTTCTTATGAGCTACTTGTGATCACCTATTATTCTATTTTACATAATGCTCAGAATATGATGAAATTTATTTAAGAATATTTTCTTGGACTGGTTCTAAGAAGAACAGGAATCTGGGTGGATTTTTATTTTAATTTCAGGGTGGATCTGCAAAATTTTAGGGCGGGATAATAGAAGGAGGAAAAAGTCTGGCCTGACTTTTTATAAACAGAAATCAGGGTGAATTATGGCTCATTTAAATATTTCAAATTTATCCCACCCTGAAATTGCTCTCAATTTAACTAGAAGTAAATCTATTTTAAGAAATCTGTGTCAGTGAAAATTCTGCCCTGGATTTCCATTTCAGGGTGGTATTTTTTCTGGCTCATTTAAATATTTCGTTGAATCCACCCTGAAAACACTATAATATTGTATACTAAAAAATCTAAAAATAGATTTCTGTCTTCTCTATAGTCAACTGAATAGCTTAAAAAACCTGGCTGGGAATAAATGTCTTATCCCATGTCAAATCAGGGTGTAGTCAGGGTAGGCATTTTCGTACAGGAAGGACGGACGGACAACGCCAAAACTATATCCCCCTCCCGATTCCATCGGCGGGGGATAACAAGGACTTAGCATCTTGCGAGAAGAGTTATTTCTTTTGACTCACTGTCATAATTTTTGACATGTAGTAATTTTAACTTATAGGGAACTAGAATATTTGGTAACGGGTATTAAACAAATGTAATTTATTGTTTACATTTATATATAGCCTTGTTATGAGTCAATCAGTAGATTTGTGAATAAATTAGGGTATCATGCTATTTTAGACAGATTTACAATGAATACAAACTAGTCATGTCTAATATATAGACTGTCAGAAATTTTTATATAAAGGCCTCCTCATACGAAGAAAGTGGGAGATTTAAGACTAAACAGTGATACAAAATTGTTTGTTTTTCAGAACTAAAACATGTATGAAAACTTCTAATTATGAGGTTTGATATACATTCATAATTATGTTATATATTGTTCTGATGATATTTATTTTATATTGTAAAACCGAAAAAAAGTGCAGTATTATGAAAATCATTTTACTGGATTATTTATTGGAGTTGACATAAAAATTGTTTATTTATCTACATGACTTGTATCTTATATTTAATGCTTGTTAACATAGTATCTGGGATACTTTAATTGTCTACTCTCAAAAATGTTGTAACCTCTTTCTTTTGAATTTCTTCAACATATTTTTCTCACTTTTTCTCAAATCATAGAACTGAATTTACGTGTCCTAAACCAAGAGTGAAAACTTCTGACAATCAAATGCATAATTTGTTCAGGTTCAATACATTAAACATGGTGACCATGTGAATTATAAAGTATTTACATTAAGCATGTATTCTGTGCGGGGACACGCTTAACTTTTATACTTTTTCTAAAAGCAGACAAATTAATGGTTTAAACAAATCTTTAAAAAGAAAAATAAGTTAAAAAAAATGTTGTTCCTTTTCTTCAAAGTTTGGTAGATCTGTCTAGTAATACTTGTTGTTTTGTTCAAGTATGAATGATTTCCATAAAAAAAATGACAAAGTTAAGAAAATATAAGAAAAATTCAATCATATGACGGTCACGGTCATATATAAATTATTCAACATGTCCGTTTGGTCACAAGTGTTGTCTTGTCCACGTATGATACAAATCTGTAGATAAATAACAAAATTATGACAACTTAACCATAATTCAATTGTATGACCTTGTCGGTCAAGGTCATTGAAAACTCAAGGTCAAGGCAGTTCAGCCATTAAGAAGGACTTGTCCAAGTATGAAGATAATCTATTTTGATTAATAACCAAGTTATAGGCAATTATAACAATATATATATAAGTAGTGAAAATTCTATAATTTGACCTTCAGGGTCAAGGTCATAAATGAGTCAAGGTCAATTTTAGTTTGATATCCATGAATTAAGGTCCTGACCTAAAAGATGTTATTTCTAAATATGAAGTTAATCCATTTATAAATAACAAAGTTATAGCCAGATACAAAAGAAAAAAAGAAATTTTAAATAATTTGACCTTCAAGATCAAGGTCATTTATGATTGAAGGTCAAGGTCTTGTCTAGTAAGCTTGCAATTCTATCCTAAAAGATTGTTTTGTTCAAGCTAGAAGACAATTCATTTAAAATTAACAAAGGAATAGCCAATTATAGCAAAACTCAGCAAAAGATAAGCAAAATTTAGACATTTGACCTTTGACAAGGTCATTTATAATTGAAGGTCAAGTTTAGTCTAGTCTTCTAAAAGATATTGTCTCAAGATTGTTATCGCTAAGTATAAAGACAATAAACTGAACTTTTAAAAAGTATTAATCAAGGTTAAACGCCGCCATGACTGTTTTAATACATGTACCTCTATTTTTTCTTCAAAAATATGTCAAGCTTATAAAACTGGTTCATGTTTCCATAGCAACATTGTGACCATTAAAACATTCACATTCCTTATTGTGCAAAAAAATATGTAAAATCTACCATTGTACTAAGACCTTACAGTTTATTCATTTGATAAAATTAACAATAGTCCAGATTGCAATAATCTAAGAAATCCGGTAAATCTCGCTGTTTTGCAGTGTCAAAAGATATGAAAATTGTTTATATTACCATGGAATTTTTCGTTTATGAATTCATTTAGTGTTTAAATATCAACACCAACCTTACAAAAGCTGGAAGGAAAAAAATAAGTTGGCGTATTTTAGAATAAGAAAAACAATATTATGAGACCGAAACATGTTCAAAACGGCAAAAAAACGCTGAATTTAGCTTGGTTGCTATGGTAACCAAATAAATAAAATAATCGCCAAATGTCTTCTTGTTTCTGATTAAGCACAAAAATATGAACTTTTACTGAAATTTTGATGAATTTCTGACACAGGGCAATTTTTCACTCATGCTGAACCTAGCCCTTTGAACAATTTTGGTAGAGGACCCATAGATGATATCATATACCAAATATCAAAGCTAAAAGCCTTGTACATGTATCTTAAGACAAGAAGATTTTTTGAGTTTTTTCCATGAGTATGTGTATATAGTGAAAATCAATGACCCCCGGGGTGTGGCCAATTTTTATCCCAGGGCTATAATTTGAACAATCTTGGTAGAGGTCTACCAGACAGTGCCTTATGCAAAATATATAAGCCTCTAGGCCTGTGGGTCTTACGAAGATTTTAAATTACTCTTGATCATTCTTTTGGTTCGCCATGCAACCAGATTCTGAATGGAATCAATTTTTCGAACTTTGGGAAGCCTTCGCACCCCAAGGAAAATCCTGCAGTTTTTCTTTGGAAATGGGGACATGTGGTTTTCAAAGATATTAAGGTTCACTATATCAATCTATATAACACACACACACACACCTGTAGGTGAATCACTATATGCCATCGCAGATACTGCGGTGACATTACTACATTTCAAGTTTTATTACACACATTGTAACAAAACATCATTTTGGTTACTTTTTTTTAATTATAAAAAAGGGCATCGCGAAAATATGTGACAAACGAAATTTTGTCTATTTCCTGCAAAAACATCACATTTCTAGTTCTTGTTGGTTTTGATTATATCAGATTAAATATTTTTTTACTATTTTAAGATTATTATTTATTGAAAAATTTAATGTGCTTACTTGAAAGCAAAAAAATTTACGAGTGGCTGAGTGTAACTTTTTTTAAAGGAAGCTGGATCCTTTAAGAGAATTCTTTGCATCAGCCAGTGAACTATTATCGGAACAGCTCATGATATTTGCTTCTTGAAATTTATTTTCGAACATCGAGACTGGACGGTCACGAAATTATCTCGCACAACCTTGATTTTTATTGAAGGCCATGACGAGCTACTGAGGACTATTATTCTGCAGACCTTATAGAACGACCCTTGGGTAATTACGCATACAAGCTGGCTGGACTCAAGTGACCACTGGTGTTTATTGATTAGATCATGGAAGCAGACTTCTGCAAGTGGCTTACGGACTTTGGTAACAGGGGATGGGATGGATCAGAAGCACTGGCGGTGGGAATTTGGGTTGAAGCTTAAAGGCACACAGGGGGAGGCCGCGGGCCCGAGGGTGCTTGGAAGGCGGCCTGGGAAAGGCCTGGTATTACATATTGGGGAAAAGCTGCTACATATAAGAAATCAATGTCCCAGGCAGCCAATTTTGACCCAGGGGCCTTTTATTTGAAATCAACATCACTGGACACTTACTAGAAAATGTTCATGCCACATATCTACTGGTACTATTTGGGTTTATTTTATAATAAGATTAGTAAGTTTTTTCTTTGGCTAATATGGTACTGCAAAGTTCTGGCGGGGAATAAATCTTTAAACAGTGTTTTAAAGGTCAGCCACGAAGGAAAATTGTGTGAAGTGTTGATAAGAAGGCTTAGCGGTTTATGAAGGATGGTTTTTAAAGTAAAGTTTTACGGGATGGATGACAGAGGAAGAGCGGATCGGAAAAAGCGTCAGCCCGCGCGGCCGCCCGCCGTGTCACTTTTGTAAGCAAATTGAGCTAATAAATCCAGAAGCGAAACCCAGATATGCACACTTCACAAGCTGGAGTAACATGTACCGGTAGTTCCATGACTCTGGGGTCAAAATACTTTTTTTCGTGCCAACACAAGTTGAAAATTGCGAAATTTTTTTAATGGTGTCCAAAGGGGCAATAACTCCTAAAATTACTAAATAAATCAAAGCAAAGTACCAGGTACACAACTACCCATGCGACTCAACATTCGGGTAAAGTTTCCATGACTCTGAGGTCAAATACTTTTTAAGCAACATGCGAAGGACGTACAACGGACAGTGGCACAATGGAATAAAGGGGCTATCTTCTATTGTTATTATGGCTTTTGTTGAATAGAGGCCATGTGCCCCATATTTCTATTGTTAGGAATGAACTCTAGCTGATTCTCTTTCGTGTGTTCTCGTACTATATACAGTCTTAAACGGTCCCCTACTTCGTTAAATAAGCACAGAAGATGGACAATCTTATGCTCCCTAGAAGTGGGTCACAATAGACACCTTATTAAAATGAGAAACAAATGAAGACAAACATACCTAGGGGATGGTACATCTTCAGAACCTAAAATAGAAAAAAAATCAATTGTTACAGAATATAGAAAAACATGCATGAATTTAATTGCAAACACAATGATAAAACAAAAGGGCCCAGGATGGGGCCCTGGATCACTGCCCACACCAAAAATAAGTCAAAAGGTACGAAACTGGAGAGCGGGCGTCGTTTCACCCCAACAGCACAATTTGAAAAACATTAGCGACAGTTGTACATCTGAACAATTCTTGTGTACTCTACTCGAGAGAAATTTTTTGTAAATTTATTAGACAGCTTCAGCGCCCTGTTAAAGTAGACAGGTGAGCTGATATAACACATGACACGGTAAAAAGAGGAGGGAAACGAACAGTTTGAACTGTAACTCAGTTCCTTGGCAGATTATTTCAAACCTAGGGGTTTTTATTTGAACAAACAAATTGTAGACATCCACAAGATGTTTTATGCCAAATATTTATTATAAAGTGCTTTTGGATTTTCACAAGAAGATTTTTTTTTTAAATTACTAAATACATACATGTATAAGAAAAATCAATGACCCCTGGGGCCGAGCCAGTTTTGAACCTAGGGCTTTCATTTCGACAAACTTGGTAGACATCCACTAAACATGTTATATGCTAAATATATAAGCCTTAGCTCTTTTGGATTTTCACAAGGAGATTTTTTAAGTTTTACTATATACATGTACATGTAAGTATAGGAGGAAAATCATGAGCCCCCTGGGGGGAAGGGGCAGGATTTTGGACCCAGGCTTTATATGGTAAAACGTGTAGACATCCATAGAAGAAATCACAGAGAATCAAGGCCGACCCTTGGGAGGACATTGTCCGTCAGTGAAGTAACAAGAGGGCCATGCATGGCCCTGAATGAAAATACCACCTGTGTTATAAAAGCTCTCGCATGCCCAAGGTTCATATAATTAGTACTAGTTGTCTAATAACGAAGAGGCAATTTAAAATCTTAATCTAAAACTGATGATGCAAAAGCTCGATCAATATTTGCAATCTGAAATGAATTGTAAAAACGTCATGATGGGCCATTGCTTTATAAAAACAAGGTAAAAGATGTGACATTATGAGAGATAATCAATGACCCCTGGGGTGGGGGAGCCAATTTTTGAGTCCCCAGAAACCAATGTTATTTTGCCCATTTTGACCCCAGGACAGTTATTTAGAACAAATTTGGCCAGACATCCATTAGAAGATGTTTTCATGCTTAATATCTAAGCTCTAGCTCTTGGTTTTTTTTTTAGATTATTTTTGGTTTTTACTATATACATATTAAAAAAATCAATGACCCCCGGGGCGTAGCCAATTTTGAACCCCTGGCTTTTATTTGAACAAACTTGGTAGAGTCTCACTAGAAGATGTTTCATACTTAATATCTAAGCCCTAGCTCTTTGGGCCATTTAAAATACATTTTTTTAAGTTTCTACAATAGACAATGACATACTTGGATGGGGCCAAATTTGACCCTAGGGCTTTTATTTGAGCAAACTAGGTAGACATTCACAAGAAAATGTTTCATGCTTAATATTTAAGCTCTAGCTCTTTGGGTTTTTTTTAAAAGAAGATTTTTTTTTGTTTTCATTATATACATATAAGGAAAACTAGAACTGCCACTCTCATGGCATGAATACCCCCGCATACCACTTTATCATACAGTGGCCATTTAGAACTCAAGGACTACCACCCTGCCAAATCTGAGGTTACTAAGCCAGTGCATTGCTAAGATATGTATTCTCCATGCTTCAAATGTGAAAATTTTAAAATCAAGATTTTTTAGTCAATGCCCCTGTGACCTTGAACTTTGACCCAATGACCTCAAAAACAATAGGGGTCATCTATTAATCATGACTAACCTCCATGCCAAATATGAAGACTGTGGGTCAAAGGAATCTCAAGTTATTGGGCGGACAAGCTTTTTTTTAGTCAAGGTCCTTGTGACCTTGACCTTTGACCCAGTAACCTCAAAATCAATATGAGTCATCTACTAATCATGACTAACCTCCATGCCAAATATGAAGACTGTGGGGCAAAGGAATCTCAAGTTAATGGGCGGGCAAGGTTTTTTAAGTCAAGGCTCCTGTGACTTTGAACTTTGACCCAGTGACCTCAAAAACAATAGGAGTCATCTATTAATCATGACTAACCTCCATGCCAAATATGAAGACTGTGGGCCAAAGGAATCTCAAGTTATTGGGCGGACAAGCTTTTTTTAGTCAAGGCCCCTGTGATCTTGACCTTTGACCCAGTGACCTCAAAATCAATAAGGGTCATCTACTAATCATGACTAATCTCCATGCCAAATATGAAGACTGTCGGCCAAAGGAATCTCAAGTTATTGGGCAGACAAGCTTTTTAAAGTCGAGGACCCTGCGACCTTGACCTTTAACCCAGTGACCCCAAAATCAATAGGGGTCATCTACTAATCATGACTAACCTCCATGCCAAATATGAAAACTGTGGGTCAAAGGAATCTGAAGTTATTGGGTGGACAAGGTTTTTTTAGTCAAGGACCCTGTGACCTTGACCTTTGATCCAGTAACCCAAAAATCAATAGAGGTCATCTACTAATCATGACTAACCTCCATGCCAAATATGAAAACTGTGGGTCAAAGAAATCTCAAGTAATTGGGCGGACAAGCTTTTAAAAGTCAAGGACCCTGTGACCTTGACCTTTGACCCAGTGACCCCAAAATCAAAAGGAGTCATCTACAGATCATGACTAACCTCCGTGCCAAATATGAAAACTGTGGGTCAAAGGAATCTCAAGTTATTGGGCGGACAAGGAAAAACCGACGGACAGGGAGACGTCCAGACGGCCGGACAGACAAGCTGATTCCAGTATACCCCCCTTACAACTTTGTTGTGCGGGGGTATAATCAATGATCCCCAGGGCGGAGCCAATTTTGACCCCAGGGCTTTTACTTGAACAAACTTGGTAGTCACTAAATAGAAGATATTTCATGCCTAATATCTAAGCTCTAGCTCTTCAGGGTTTTTTTAAAAAAGATTTTATAAATTTTTACAATAGACATAATTATAAGGATAATAAATGATCCCACCGGGGCGGGGCCAATTTTGACCTTGATCTGAGGTAGTCTTAAACTGGGCTATGCATATCATCTCAATAATATAAATATTTCTACCAAATAATTTCATACAATCAGTTTAATTGAAACAGAGCGAAAACACTATTTTGAAATTGATACAAAATGACAGGGATCATTCTTGGGGGCGATTTCCGCGATTTCTCGCAAAAAATCACCAAAATCTCAGAGAAATTTGTGAAATGAGAGAAAATCTCACACGGTAATTTGAGGCGGAATATGTCTTTTCACAATCTAAAGAATGCTAAAATTTCACAAAAATATGATGAAAATTTCATGATTCACATCAAGAAGTTAATTTCAAATTGTTTATTAATGAAATCGGTGTAAAAAACTCCACAAAGTAGCCCAACACTTTGAATTATTTAGCCTAAAATAAATGCCGATCGGATCGGAGACAGCAAATTCACTGTACAGAAATACAGTATGATGGCTAGCCTTTATCTATCTATAAGTCGAGAATTTACACAAAACACTTTTAATTGATTTTAATAAAAATTGTTACACAGACTAACATAAAAATGGACATGTCAAAAATAAAATACCGGTAAAATTTGTCTTCTAAATGTCACATCAACCACGGTAAATTTTGCTGTAAAGAACAAATTTAAAAATTTTGTTTTACGGTTCCTGATGAAATAGCCGATAATAAATATTCTTTTATTGAACAAAAATATTTAATTTTATATAATTGCAATCAACAAAAGCTAAAATTGTGAATGTTTCAGCGGAAAACAGACAAATATTCATTTGTCACATATTTCCGCGATGTTGTGATTAAAAAAAGACCAAAAGGAAGCTTAGTCTTATTTAAAGGTGTTTTATAACACTAAAAATGATGTTTATGAATAAAAATTACTTTAGGTATTGTTTATTTTTGTGGATATGGAGATATTTGTCATTATGTGTTCAGGTCACATATTCAATGAATATATTTTAATGGAGGGAGGTGTGTGAAGAGAATCATAAAGGAAACAACATGTAAGGTTATAAAAAAATATTCTTCAAATCTCACTTCTGTACAGTACAGTGTTGTCCATTAGTAACATTGGCTGCAAATAATAGTTGCAGTAGATATCCTTGTATAATTCTTTTATATTTCAGAATAAAGTTGTTATATTTATTTTTCACAATTATAATTTTATTAGGTTTAAAAAATCACAATAGAAAAGGCATAGGATGTTTAAAACAAGAGCACCGCTAGGCGGAGCATTATATGCCCGAAAGTGATTTTTTTTTAGTAAAGATGAAGCATTCGTAAGACATGGGAATTAAATAAAGTATTACCTCCTTCAAATAACAATCCTCCTTTGAAGTTTCAATATTGTGGTCCAAATGGAACTTAAGTTATGCCCCAGAAACTGTTTTCAATTCTAAGGTAATAGTGACCTTGACCTTGTGACCCCAAAATCAATAGGGGTCTTCTACCCAATATGGACAATCATCCTATGAAGTTTGAATATTGTGGGCTAAATGGAACTTAAGTTATGCTCAAGAAACTGTTTTCAATTTCTAAGTAATAGTGACCTTGACCTTTGACCTTGTGACCCCAAAAACAATAGGGGTCTTCTACCTAATATGGACAATCATCCTATGAAGTTTGAACACTGTGGGCCAAAAAGAACTTTAGTTATGCTCCGGAAACTGTTTTAGTTTAAAGTTAATAGTGGTCTTGACCTTTGACCTTGTGACCCCAAAATCAATAGGGGTCTTCTACCCAATATGAACAATCATCCTATGAAGTTTGAACACTGTGGGCCAAATGGAACTTAAGTATGCTCCGGAAATTGTTTTCAGTTTTAAGGTCATAGTGGCCTTGACCTTTGACCTAGTGACCCCAAAATCAATAGGGGTCTTCTACCCAATATGGACAATCATCCTATGAATTTTGAACACTGTAGGCCAAATGGAACTTAATTTATGCTCCGGAAACTGTTTTCAGTTTTAAGGTCATAGTGACCTTGACCTTTGACCTTATGACCCCAAAATCAATTGGGGTCTTCTACTTAATATGGTCAATCATCCTATGAAGTTTGAATATTGTGGGCCAAATGGAACTTAAGTTATGCTCCGGAAACCAAATTGCTAACGGACGGACGGACAGACGGACGCAAGGGGGTATAACATAATATGTCCGAAATTCTTTCGGGCATATAAAAAGTGAAGACAAAAATCACTGTAATAAATATAGCTACAGCTTCTTATATACTCATTAGATAAACAATGTTTTTATGTAGTACAGTTATTTTAAAAAGTTAGAAATTTCCATATTTTTAACCTCGCCCATCATGAAAATTAAATGTCTCAAGAAAATCTAATTTCTCTCATAAAAATTTCTCAAATGAGAGAAAATCTCTCACTGAAAATCCTGACCAGAATGATCCCTGATTGACTAAGTGTGACCTTGACTTTGACCTGAGGAAGGTAAAACCTGCACATCGTCTCATTACGATTAACATTTCTGCCAAGTTAAGTTTGAATTTCCTTCCAAGTTCAAGAGATACAGACCAGACAGGAATTCCTGTATAGGTCTATATAATTCATTTAATCTCCAGGGTGGGGCCAATTTTACTTGTGTTCTGCACACCGTCTCAATTAATATACAGTCAAACGTGTATTAAGCGACCACGCAAGGGAAACAACCAAAACGGTCGCTTAATGAAACAGTCTCTTAAAGTTACATTAAATAAATATGTAAAAATATTTTGCCGTCGTCCTTAAAACCAAGCATTCTACTGTTTTATTCACCTTTTTAACAGTATTGTTGTAAATCTCATCAAATATTGTTCATAAATTACGATTTTAAACGGAAAAGCCCTCGGTAACACTAAAGTTCGTATACGAATTTTAACATGCAAATGAAGACCATAATCAGTTCATGTATGTGCTACGTCACAGTGTTATAGTTGCTATACAGAACACAGCAAATACGAGATTTTCATGTGCATACACACTTTAACCGTTTTAGCTTCACGGTGCACTTGGCATGGCGTTCAGGAATTAGTAATCATCTCATAAAAAAATTAAATTTGTATGAAAACAACCGTTACAAAGCGTTAATATACCGTTATATTAGGACTGCTACTTATAACCATGTTTGTTGATTTAATGTTGATGCACGGATGACCCGAAGGCGGAGTTTCTCATGCAAATTCCGATTTCGCCACAATGAGGTCGCAGATGTTTATGCTTATGAAACTCATTTTGGTTGCTTTGACACCATAATAAGATCTGGAGTCGATATGAAACAAAATTTACTAATGAAATGTCGCTATTTCTGTTTTTAAGAAATTAATTTAATGTAGCTTTAAGACAAAGCATTATAAACTAGAAATGTGTCCATAGGACACGGATGCCCCCACACGCCACTGTTCTGTCAATCTTATGACTCAAATATTTTTCTGGACTACATGTGCCACAAGTTGAAAACTAAAAATCAACAAAAGGCCATAATTCTGTTTAATTTGGTCGCAGCAAAAAATCCTTCCTTTACTACCATCTACACATTACGGTTGTTCATCCTTGGAAGTTTAAGCAAAATCTGCAATCCGGTTTAAGAGGAGTTGCGGTCACAAAATTTCTACATACCCGGGTGTAGATTTTCCGAGGTTTATGAAAAAAACCATGGAAACTGCTTCAAAAACCTTGGAAATAAACCAGTTTTACAAGGTTTTTTTTTAATTCCGAGGTTTTTTTTAAAACCTTGGAAACTTTATCCAAGGTTTTTGTATAAAAATCCTTGGAAATAAAAAAAACCTTGGAAACTACCTCGGAATTAAACACTCTGCCAAAAATCAGCTCGGAAAAAGCTTGGAAATAAGAACTTTGTCATTTTTTTGCTCAGAAAAGAACTTAGAAAATTTACGTAAAATTTGTTGGAAACACTTTGCCAATATTTAGCTTGGAAATGACCTCGGATAATTGAACTTAACTAAATTTCATCTCGGAAAATGTTAAGACATAATCATGATTTAACTTATAATGGGCATCAAAAGCAATAATCAACAGTTAAAGCAAACTAAGATAACAACCCGACTGTAGATTGCCAATGGATATTTTTTAATCCATGGTCAGAGCAAACAATTGTCCAGCAGCATGGAAAGGAGAGATTTGGTCCAGGGAATCAATTTTTAGTATGGACATTGTCAATGGCCAACTTCTTTTTCAATAAATTTGTAAGCCATTTTTTGGGGAGGAATCAATTAAAAAAATTTAAGTGTGAAAACATGGAAAAGTTAAATACAATGTAAATTCCTTGTTGCCATAAAATACCTTTTATTAATGGCTATAAAGGTATTGTAACTAATCAAAATAAGATAAAGATTATTCAAATAACTGATGATCAGAAAGACTTGAAAATTTTATTTTTTTTATTTTCATATTTTTTTTTATTATTTATAATTATTGTTACTAGATATCTTCTCCATTTTTAAGAATAGATAAAAGAGCAAAACTTATAATTATAGAAAAAGAAACAATCAGTGTTTATGTCTATTTGTTTCCAAATACATCAGTATTTTTCCTGCAGTTTCTTTCTATATATAGACTTAACTTAGGGTTTCTTGACAGCCTGTAAGCAACACTGAAATAAGAATGCTATTAATCTTTAATATATGTTTTATGCCATATAAAATAGTATATTCTACTAAGCAAGTCTGTGACATACATTCAGATTACAATTTACTCTGCCATTAATTATGTGTACAATAAACATAAATAGTTATTAATTGTCCTTTAAATATAATTATGTACAATTGAATGTCGGAAATATAATAACCAGTATGCTTGTTAATTTCTTATAATTAGGATAAATAAATACTGCATCCACTAAGATTTCACACACAGAATATAACACACTGATCAGATAAAACTAATGGCACCCCAGGTGGTTCCCTTTATCAATGCATGATCAATCTTCTCATTGAGCATTCTGGGATAGACCAGATTGTTCCATGTGATTATTCAGGGGGAGTCTGGGATTTTATACAATCCAAAACAGTCTAAAATGACACTGCAACTGTGATTCTCTTTCAAGAACTTATTATAATTTTCAAGTTTTACTTTTATTTATCATTTGATATATTTGTACCTTCAATAAATGTCAAAAAAAAATGATGATGGCTTTGATATTTTGGGATCACCCCTGTTTCACATTATGATTGCCCCTTCAGTTATACTGTTGAAAAATTTGAATCTCAGACATTAATGGGTCAAGTGGTTATAGTTGGAAATAGTGCAAACCTGGATTTATTTAAAGCAATTATGGAGATATCTTGTTTTATTAATGTTAGGGAGCATATTTTGGAATTTTCAAAAAAAACATTTATCTAAGTGTGACAAGATTCAGGAAATGTTTGGTTGTTGTAATTGAACCTAAAGATCAATGACCTGGGACAGGAAGATAAACAAAAGAAACAAGATAGTTAAAATGTTCAGGTAAATAATTTTAGATACATTTATGCATACAATCTGTTGTTGTTTTTTTTTCAAATAAGTATTAAATACAAACTATTTTAGATCTATATTTTTAACCTAAATGTAAGCTAGTTTAAATACAATTGTTCAGAGGATATTTTATGAGTATAAATGCTATGTTTGTATATGATTGTATTGAACAAGAGTGACATTATTTATAAACTTTCATCTTTCATCTATTATTTGAATCTACAAATTTTTAATTACAGAGTCAGCTAGTAAGCAAGTTTGCAGGACTGTTCCAAACTATCCAGCTTTGCTGTGTTTTATCATAGTATAAAGCAGAGGAATATAATGGAATGTCATTGGCATTGGCACCTTCAAAGTCAAGTGATTAAGGAAGCCAACTGTAGACCAGGAAAGGCTTCAAGGAATATACTACAGTAAGTTTTTGTTTTAAAACTAGGTTTTGAAAGTTTCAATTTAAAATTTGAATGAATGAAGGTTTCTGTAACTGATCTTTTTATTGATACTTTGTTGGAATGCTGTTAATGTTACATGATGACTCTCCAGCTTTATTGATGCAGATGTCACTTTGAGCAGACAGATACAATTAGTGTAGGCAATCGGAATCACCTCAGCGTTATTTTTTGCAATATTTTTGGAGTGCTTTAGGTTGTAACATCCAGTATGACATAATCTAAAATAATAGTGACAGATAGTTTCTTTTCTTAACATCGCAGAATTGTCACACTGCTTACCAAAGTTTTCTTGAAATCCTAACACTTAAAGTACTGATGAAGAAAAAATAGAAATCAACATGAAAAAAATTAAATTCACTATTTCAAAACAGTAGACAAACATTTAAAAGTAACTACAGAAAAGGTCATTTGAAAATATTAAAGCCTTCATTTTAAGCAAAGGTCTTAAACAACTTGTCATTCAAGTAGTTTTGGATCACTCAAAAGATGTATTTCTTTTCACAAAAGTGCTGATTTTTTTAAACAATTATATATCAACAGTGAACTGATATTTTTGTCTATGGAAACGTTTAAGGAACGTATCATTTTTTTTATTGATTAATAAAAAAGAAATTAAATGATGTAATTCTGATTGCTAACACATACTGAACTGTCCCGAGTATAACCACAGGTGTTCCTTAATCCTGGGCTGGATAGCTCCCTCAGAGGGAAGAAGCCCATCCTGGCTTCAGGAGTCAAAAATACAATGTTGTAAGGTAAGTAGTTTGAAGTCTTTGATCCTGACCACATGGAGAGGGAAGCGCCCAGTGGTGATTTTATATAATTGTTTTTCTAACTTTTTTCAATGGCTGTACTTTATTAAATATTTACTTTATTTATTTCAGGAATTGTATCCTGGAGCATTTTCCACATGTGACCCCTGTGATGGTGAGGGAAAAACTAAGGGACACTTTAAAATCATGGAGAGTGAACAGGAATTCAAAAGATAGATATTTGAATACATTAAAATATAGCCGGATACCAAAAAATTATAACTGAACATTGATTGTAATATTTACCATTAAAGACTATAACTAACTTAACTTTTCATTTGTAGTGCATTACTATTTACTTCACACTGACATTAAATGTTTCAGTGAGTCATGTGATCATTTTTTGCTCTGTATTATTATAAAGAATTTTCTTAATTCCTTAAAAGGACAATATAATTGCTCTTTTCAGAATATTTCATTGGATGTTATATTTTCTTATTTTCCATGGATATTCTAGAAATTTCCAAGGTTTTTGCTCAAATAAACCTTGGAAAATTCTCTGATGCCCTTAAGTAAGAATCCTCGAAAATATAACAGTATTCCCAGTTGTGAGAAACTTTCCGAGGTTTTCATTTAAAAACCTTGGAAAAAAAACCACGGAAACACTTTAAAAATCCTTGGAAATTGTTCCAATACTCCGAGGTCACTCATTTTCCAAGGTTTTCTAAAAAAATCCTCGGAAATTATTTTACGAGGTTTTTATTCTGAAATCCTTGGAAATCGTTCCAATACTCCGAGGTCATACTTTTTACGAGGTTTTTTTAAATAAAAACTCGGAAATTTTTTACAAGGTTTTTCACCCTCTCCCTATTTTTCCAAGGTTTTTTTAATAGCAAAGTTTTGCATTTTCTTGTTCCAATACTCCGAGGTTTTTTTCCAAGGTTTTGAGCCAAAAACCTTGGAAAATCTACACCCGGGTAGTATATAGTGAAAAATTCAACAAAGGGCCATAATTCTGTTAAATTTGGTCGCAGCAAAAATTCCTTCCTTTAGTACCATCTTCACATTAAGGTTGTTCTTCCCTGTAAGTTTAAGCAAAATCTGCCATCCGGTTAAAGAGGAGTTGCGTTCACAAAATTTCTACATAGTGTATAGTGAAAAAATTAACAAAGGGCCATAATTCTGTTAAATTTGGTCGCAGCAAAAATTCCTTCCTTTACTACCATCTACACATTAAGGTTGTTCATCCCTGTATGTTTAAGCAAAATCTGCCATCCGGTTTAAGAGGAGTTGCGTTCACAAGATTTCGGGACATACGGACGGACAGACGTACAGACAGACGGACAGACAAACGGACAAGTGCAACGCTATATGCTCCCACTTTGTTGGGGCATAAAAAGTCAAAATTTATAATATGACATCTTTCTTTTGAGGTGGGAATGTTTCAACTTCATTAATATGAATGTTGAATAATTAGAACGCTCCGAAAATCTAAATGGATGCTAATGTAAAATATAACTTTCTGATATAATTGACAAACAGTTTTGATCAATTATGTACATGTTTGACATTTTCCAGAAATTTTTAACTTCTCCCTTGTTTTTCTTGTCTCCAACACGAAAACCCTTATAAGTGAAGATGTTTTCTGTTGTGCATTTTTTCATTTGAAATAAACAAACTACATCTAATTGTAACGATTCATGTAATTGCTGATCAAGTTCAAGGTCAATTCAATGCAGTCTAAATATCAACAAGTGAAGCGTATACACAATCTCAGTAGGGGCGGAGCTTCGCATTGTTTAATCAATATTATTGGATAATACACATCACGCATATACTTAAGTTGATTTGCATACACTAAAATGGTTTGGGAAATACAGTTTTTCACACATTTATATATTGTATTTTGATTGTTGACACTTGTGGCATTATGAGGCGGCATTCTCTAAAAACATAATTACTTGACAGGTAAAAATGGTTGACTGATGAAAAGATTGATCTCAATTAGCTGACTAATTAGTGGTTGCTGGTGGCGTTGAGCAAGTCGCTAAATATATTAAAGATATAGAGAGAAAATGATCAGGGGAATTATAAGTGGTCACATGAGACAAAAGTCGCTTTACACACATGGTCACATGGGCAGTTAGATTGTAAGTAATATTTCTGCCAAAAGGTTTTAATTTATTTCAATCAGTTCAAAAGATACTGAGCGAACAAAAAATTTTGAAACTGAATCAAAATGACTAAGTGTGATCTTGACCTTGACCTGAGAAAGGTCAAACCTTCGCTCAGCACAACTTCTATTATAGTTAAGAATTCTGCCATGTATTTTCATTTTCCTTCTGCCGGTTCTAAAGATACAGACTGGACACAAAAAAATTTCGGGGAGCATAATAAAACAAGAACTGTCGGAGGACAGTAATGCTTGACTATTCAAAAAGTTGTCACAAGTGTATTTCATTGAGTATAATTATGCTTATCAATATGAATACATAAAATTGTCCGAAAAGGTACAAAGGCTTGTTATTAAGATGTTTTATCGAGTTAATCACTGCTTTATTATAATGAATGCATAAAATTGTTCCGAAACAGGCACAAACGCTTCAGTAGTTATGGAGATACCAGCTTACAAGCAAAAACTTTACCTAGAATTTCTAAGTCAAAAAAGGTGCATAATTATGCACACAAAAAAACAATCAGAGTTATGGGACTTATGCCAATCATGTTAGATAATCACAGAGAATAAGTGTGTGAAGTTTCAATCCATTCCCTTCAGTAGTTATGGAGATACCAGCTTGCATGCAAAAACTTAACCAAGAATTTCTAAGTCGAAAAAGGGGTTTTTTATTATTCAAAAAAGCAAATCAGAGTTATGGGACTTGAGCCAATCATGTTAGATAATCACAGAGAACAAGTATGTGAAGTTTCAATCCATTCCCTTCAGTAGTTATGGAGATACCAGCTTGCACGCAAAAACTTAACCAAGAATTTCTAAGTCGAAATAGGGGCATAATTATGCAAAAAAGCAAATCAGAGGTCAGGTTTTGCACTCTTGACATCCAAATTTTCAATGTCAATGTCCAAATTTTCAATGTCAATGTTTTTAAAATACTGGCTATTGTGCTATTTTGCCTATCCATGGGCAGTATAGATCTTCCTTCTAGAAGTTTGATTCTGTCTCAGAACAATCATATCCCAGAATCTAGCTTTTGCATGCCAATATATTTGACTAGGCCATCCCAGTTTGATGGTTGTCCTGTTTTTTTTTTCAAAAATGGCAAAATTGGCTGGGAGAATATGTTAAAAGTAGTTCAAGACTTATATGTGACAAGTATAAAACTTACGTCTCTCAGTTGAAGAAAAGCTCTGCTATTTAAAAATGAGTCCTGCCACTCGTCTATCCTTGATCCATATATTCTGACACCTTTAATCACATCTAAAACTGGGTGATTCGAATGGTCAATATTTAAATACACCGGTACAAGTGTAGGCCTTTTTATGTCTGAATGAGATGAGTAGGGTTGGTAATTAAATAACATTTGAATCATGTATTTAAAGTTTTCGCTAATATTCGTTGATGTTATAGCTACAAAAGTTACTTTATTCTCTGAATGCATTTTCATATGTTGTTCAAAAAATGACATTCTTGATAGAAAGTCTCTGTCTGGGATATAACATTTATAACCCCATCCATTTATTTGTCTTTCTAAAAAATGAACGAATGATAAAATTTCAAACTGTTCCGATGAATCACCATCAGCAATAATATTACAATGATAAGCCATAGTTTTATTCCATTAACAGCTCTTCCTAATTTGCGCTGCCTATGGTATCACTCCACATTAAAAGTGGTAGGTATACAAGCAATTTGTTCCAAAGCAATTTGTTCCAAACTACAAAACATCGGTAGGTTACAATACCGAAATCAATCAACTTGATTTCGGTAGGCCTACTGGTTTCCTAGCAGTTTCTGGCCCCTGGCAATTTTCCAGCCGTTTATCATTTTCGTCCAGTTCAATCTATTTTTCACTGTAAAGTGGGCAATACACACTTTTCAAGGCTTCTCTGCAAACAACTAACTGCGGCACAATTAATTCTGTAATCAGGCACCTGAAATAAATGCATTTCATATTTAACATATACATGTATCACAGCAAACAATTAAAAAATTAAAATACATGTCCACCTTCTAGATTTCTGGCATACAGCCCTGTGTTTCTCATTGTTTTGGTCAAGAAAATCAACAACAAAAAGAATGGTTTACCTTCTTAAATTCGCAAAATAACGGGAATACCCTGCATGGAATGACAGACTATTCTCTCCCTTACCAGTTCCTCTCCCTGACGGTTCTCTCCCAAACCGTTTTCTCCCCTGACGGTTCTCTCCCAAATTTGAAATATGCAGACAGTTCTCCCACAATTTTTATTTGTTAGTTATCATTTTAGTTTTGACTTAATCTAATAATATTTCTTAACGAAGATTATTAAAAGAACAGAACAGAACAACAATTTTATTCATGACTTGTACAATAAGTACATCATCACATATACAAATATATACAATATGCATAATTGTCACAGTGAAATAACATATTTACATTAGTGATTACATATCAATTATCATATGAGGATGAACTACAATTAATTGTAAGTAAATGTAGTTCTAAGAGATAATGCATGTTTAATATACAAAGCTGGATTTTTCAAAAGTAGCTTGTTTGTTGAATTTAAAAGATCTAAAAACTTATGAATAATAGGTCTAACGTAGTAATAAGGTTTAATGTATGTTTTTCTAGGCTCAACATTATATGGACAAATGATAATAAAATGATATTCATCTTCCAGATCGTGCATGTTACAATAAACGCAATAACGTAACCATTCCTAGGTAACCTATTATTTCCAAACCTGCCAGTATGAATAAGTAAAGGATGAGAAGACATTCTGATTTTACTAATAAACAAGAGGGCCATGATAGCCCTGGATCGCTCCCCTGACACAACCGCATCCAAGCAATGTCTTAAACAAGCAGCATGGCCAAGTTTGATGACAACTGAGTCAAACATGTGACCTCTAGTGTGTTATAAAGATTTTTCCAAATTTGGGCAATGTGACCTAATTTTTGACCGGACACGACCCATATTCAAACTTGACCTAGAAATCATCAAAACAACCTTCCTGACCAATTTCCAGGAAATTTGGATCAAAACTGCAGCCACTAGAGTGTTAAAAAGATTTTTCAATTTTTAGCTCCTGTGACCTAGTTTTTGACCGGACATGACCAATCTTAGCACTTGACCCAGAAATTATCAAAACAACCTTCCTGATAAATTTCCAGAATATTTGAATCAAAACTGCAGCCACTAGAGTGTAAACAAGCTTTTTTCTGTTTTTAGCTCCTGTGACCTAGTTATGCCCCCACAATGTGGGAGCATATAGCGTTGCACTTGTCCGTCCGTCCGTATGTCCCGAAATCTTGTGAACGCAACTCCTCTTAAACCGGATGGCAGATTTTGCTTAAACATACAGGGATGAACAACCTTAAGGTGTAGATGGTAGTAAAGGAAGGAATTTTTGCTGCGACCAAATTTAACAGAATTATGGCCCTTTGTTGATTTTTTCACTATATACTATGTAGAAATTTTGTGAACACAACTCCTCTTAAACCGGATGGCAGATTTTGCTTAAACTTCCAGGGATGAACAACCTTAATGTGTAGATGGCAGTAAAGTAAGGAATTTTTGCTCCAACCAAATTTAACAGAATTATGGCCCTTTGTTGATTTTTTCATTATATACTATGTAGAAATTTTGTGAACGCAACTCCTCTTAAACCGGATGGCAGATTTTGCTTAAACTTCCAGGGATTAACAACCTTAATGTGTAGATGGTAGTAAAGGAAGGAATTTTTGCTGCGACCAAATTTAACAGAATTATGGCCCTTTGTTGATTTTTAGTTTTCACCTTGTGGCACATGTAGTCCAAAAAATATTTGACCTAGAGTCATAAGATTGACAGAACAGTGGCGTGTGGGGGCATCCGTGTCCTATGGACACATTTCTAGTTTTTGACCTGAGATGACCCATCTTCGAACTTGACCCAGAAATCATCAAAACAACCTTCCTGACAAATTTCCAGAATAATTGAATCAATACTGCAGCCACTAGAGTGTTTACAAGCTTTTTCTATTTTTAGCTCCTGTGACCTAGTTTTTGACCGGAGATGACCCATATTCGAACTTGACCTAAAAATCATCAAAACAACCTTCCTGACAAATTTCCAGAATATTTGGATGAAAACTGCAGCCCCTAATGTGTTAACAAGCTTTTCTATTTTTAGCTCCTGTGACCTAGTTTTTGACCGGAGATGACCCATCTTCGAACTTGACTTAGATATCATCAAAACAACCTTCTTGACAAATTTCCAGAATATTTGGATGAAAACTGCAGCCACTAGAGTGTTAACAAGCTTTTTCTATTTTTAGCTCCTGTGACCTAGTTTTTGACCGGAGATGACCCATCTTCGAACTCAATTTAGATATCATCTAAACAACCTTCCTGACAAATTTCCAGAATATTTGAATGAAAACTGCAGCCCCTAGAGTGTTAACAAGCTTTTTCTATTTTTAGCTCCTGTGACCTAGTTTTTTACCGGACATGACCCATCTTCAAACTTGACCTAGATATTATTAAAACAACCTTCCTGACAAATTTCAAGAATATTTGGATGAAAACTGCAGCCTCTAGAGTGTTAACAAGCTTTTTCTATTTTTAGCTCCTGTGACCTAGTTTTTGACCGGAGATGACCCATCTTCAAACTTGACCTAGAAATCATCAAAACAACTTTCCTGACAAATTTCCAGAATATTTGGATGAAAACTGCAGCCACTAGAGTGTTAACAAGCTTTTTCTATTTTTAGCTCCTGTGACCTAGTTTTTGATCGGAGATGATCCATCTTCGAACTTGACCTAGATATCATTAAAACAACCTTCCTGACAAATTTCCAGAATATTTGGATGGAAACTGCAGCCTCTAGAGTGTTAACAAGCTTTTTCTATTTTTAGCTCCTGTGACCTAGTTTTTGACCCGAGATAACCCATCTTCGAACTCGATCTGTATTTCATTGAGACAAATTTTCTACAAAGTTTGATGATGATCCAATCAAAACTGTGACTGCTAGACTGTTAACAACCCAATTGTTGACGACGCACGACGACGGACGCCGGACATAGCCCCATCACTATACCTCACCTTGACCACTTCGTGGTCAGGTGAGCTAAAAATCTCAAATTGCTTGGCAAAATGTCTAGGTACAGTTCATATGTAAAATTGTGTTTAATATTTGTATACAAATCTAAAACGTTATTGTTTTCCTTATCAACATGCCAGGTTTGGACAAAAGTGTCTATAAGCCTCTGTTTAAACATAGGTATAAATACAGATTTACATCAACAGACTCTGGGTTATTCCAGATATAATTAAAACCATTTATTATAGTTTAACAATTTCTTAACTTTTGTTACACAGTTTGTTTTACTATTATTACAATCATTTAGACTTATATTATAAACTTCCTTAAGAATAACCAGAATTTCAGAATTTTAACATGTCTTTATATATATAATGAATAGATAACGTGCTAACTCTCCATATACATGTACAGCTGCACAAGACATTCTTATATTAACATCTTTACTCTTTAAGATCTTTTTACAAAATTTCAAATGCACCCTTTCTATTTCTTTAGATTTGCCGTAGCCCCAAATTTCAGACACATAGTTTAATATTGAACCTACAAATGAATCAAATAGTTGACAAAGCAATTTGGGTTTCAGTCTATATTTATTACATTTTATTAACAACACATTAAGAGCTTTCAATGCTTTGCCAACAAGTTGTTCTTGGTTGAGTGCAAAATTGCCTTTATAATTGAAAACAGTTCCTAAATAGTTAAAATCATTTACAACATGTAACTTATGGCCTTTGTAAAAAAAATCCTCGGAAGGCAATAACCCTCCTCTTTTTCTAAAAATTATAAATTTTGTTTTATCAATGTTAACTTCAAGGCCCCATCTATCACAATATTACCATAATAAATTTAAACTTTTACATATTTCATCTGGTGAATTTCCAAGTATAGCCATATCATCTGTGAATAACATTAAAATCAGTAGAATTTCATTAATTTCTAAACCACATTTGACGTCTTGTTGTAAAAAAAAAGTTCAAAATCATCTATAAAAAGAGAAAATAAAATTAAAAGAATGTGTTTGATATTTTAAGTGCATTTTATGTTATCTGAAGTGTTTGTAAATTTAACACCCTTTTCAGGTATTTTAATCCTATCAACACCTTCATTGTGAGAGATTAAGATAATTGGACAGTGCTTGATATACATAGTGACACCTGTAAGGTGTAGTTAAGGTGTAGTTAAGGTGTAGTGATATTCATTCATTTGGTACATAGCTAATATGGTGTAACAAGTATGTTTTAGAAAATAAATAAGCAACAACTGGTATGCAATCACATTTCACATTTACTTTTATACAAAATTGAAGAACATGTAGTCATGAGCATCACGGATTTATATTACAAGGATTGGACACTAACGTTTAGCTTAAACTCTCGTCGCGCGCATGCGCGGAATTGCACATCGGATAAAGGTGGACAGAATGAGAGATGGCGGAACGCATTGAGAGCGAAATATGACACATTTTCACAAGAGTATGTGGTGTTATTGCAGCTTTGTGAAAAATTATACACATATGAATGTATTGATACAGTATTATTTTGTGCCGCTAAAGTATTAATATATGAAAATATGCCGATAGAAAGCTGCAACGCTGAGTTAAAAATGTACATTATTTAAAAAAATATTCGCCTATTGTTAAGTGTTTAGGCATACTCTTTACACTTTGACGCCCTTTTACTTCAAGCACACATTATTACCGCGATTCAGATTCAATGTGGCCATACCACGTGACTTTTCGGGTACGGAGCACGCCGATTTTTCACCTGATTCGGGTAGGTTTTTTATTTATAACTTATTTATTACTCAACCGATTTTGATCAGATAAGGCGCAGAGTACCCGTAATTATATCAGCTTTCCATGGGTTATCAAAATTCTGAAAACCGCCGAATGGTTTTTGAGAACAATAGAGTACAGTTTTCTTCTCATAGCCGGACCAAGGGGAACGGTACACACTCATTTGTCATAAGAAGAGATTTCTAGCAAGTCATATGCTTTTTTGTCACTATTTCATAGAAAAATACATGTTAAATCTGATATATTGAATTAGTAACGATTCGCCACACTAACGATTCGAGACATAACAATTCGCCTCAGAGTAATAACGATTCGCCACAGTATGATTATAAATCATAACAATGATTTTTTAGTAATCAACAAACTTTTTTTCTTTTTTTTTTTAAACAATTTGACAATGACAATAATTTAATAATGTTTCTTAATACAAGTAATATGAAGTTAAGGCCCCCATCGCGGATTTTCAATTTATCAAAGTAACATACATTATTACAGGAGTACATTTATAAGAAAGTAATTATACGTTGAAATAAAAATTGAATTAATCGTAAACATATATGTCAATTTATTATATATAAATTATATATATATATATATATATGTCAAATATTTTAAAAAAAATGGTTATTGCAAAAACATGTGTTTATTACGAAAATTGATTTACGATAATTGTTAAAGAACGCACATCTAAAACATTTGTCACACCTTTAATTTCAACAAGCCAATCATCTTAAGATTGTTGTAGAAATATTTAATTGACGCCGAAATAATCCTTTAATTCTCTGACAATGTGAACAACTGTGCACAATTGGATACTACTATATGTAGTTTTTGTCACTTTGTTTTGTTGACAATGTGTTATGTTATTTCAGAGACAAATAAATACATGTATTTTAACGTCTCTGGTTATTTTGAAAATAAAAAATGTTGAGATATTAATAATAAAAAAAGATATTATAAAAAAGCTATTTTTGTATTTTTTGGGGCTATAGAAATAACAAACGTTTCGTCATTTTGGTAATAAAATATGTTTTTATGTGTTTCTATTCAATAAGAGCTGATTTAGTCTGGTTAAAGTTTTAAAAAAATGTTAACATACATGTATTTACACTGTGTAATAAAATATGTTTGTTATCATGTATCTTTATTCAATAAAAGCTGTTTTTCGTATAACTTTCCAGTTTATATAAATAACGAAGTTTAACTTATCTACAATGTGTAATGTAATTTTGGTAATAAAATATTTGGTTTTCATGTGTTTTTATTCAATAAACGTTGTTTTTAGTATAACTAATTTATGTAATTAACAAATGAAATATAGAATGGAAAAAAGTTTTCCATCAACAGTTTGAAAGCAGCACGCCTCCAGATTCATGCAAATTTTCATGAACAAATTTGAAAATGTTTTAAAAAGTAAATTTAAATATTGTCAAGTGAATAAAGAAAATAATTTGCACGTTGATTACAGTACTTATACAACCCATGTAAATCAGCAAAAAGAGGTCAAAATATGCAAAAAAACGTAGTAGAAATATGGTGAAAAATACTGCTAATTAAATCGGTCAAAAATCGCCGATTACATATAAAATTATTAGGTGTGAAAAAGTTCGTATTTGAACACGTGGCGAATCGTTATTTAACTGAACAGAACAGAACAGAACATATCTTTTGTTTTCACCCAAGCATTTTTCAATACAATATGGGGGCATAACACAATTTTTATATAACAGAGAATGCATAGTTCCGGTACGAACAAAAGAAGTATATAATCACTTAACACAGTACATTGCCAATGAGGAAAAAAAAACACACACACACACAAAAAAAACTTTACTAAATTAGAAAAAAAAATACAAACTATGGAATGATATATCGAGCAGGGGTTTGTTAACATTAAATCGATATACACCATTAATTTATTATTCTACGTGTAACTACATTTGAAGAAAAAAATAAAATAAAATAAGGAGGTTGTCTATTGTAATAATTTGAACAGGTATACAACACAATACGCACCTGTATGTATGTATAGCACGACATTAGGTAAAAAAACATTAGCACAAACATGTAGTAAATCTGCACGTGAAAGTCGTGCATAACAGTTATCTACAACTGAAAGGAATTTCATTCATAGATTTATAATGTATTACTACGTGCATTGGGGAAATTCGAAATAGGAATCAATGGGACTATGTTGGATAAGATTTTGTCAGTAAAATGTGAGTAATGGCAATTTATAAATTTACATATAGATAATATGTACTTATATTCCTAACAATAACAGACATCTGTTTTATGAAAAAAATAACTTCATTTGTGAATAGAAAATTATATACAAAGAAAATGTTGAGAAAAAAAAAATATTAAACACGCAATTTAAAGGAAACAAACAGTTTAACAAGTGAGAAATATTAGATGAAATCTTGAATTACTGATGGAGGCATTAGGATTATTGGAAAGTTTTTGTAATAGAATTAATGAATTTCACGAGGCTCCTTAAAACATGTATGTTATTTGACCCTATAGTGATTTTAGCGAAAGTTCGCGTTCGTTTATTAAATTTGCGTTTTGGAAAAAATGCTCTCTTTGTCTCCCGAAAAAACTACAATGTAACATTAGTAATGCTGCTCGGTGCCAGTTTGATTGTCGCTACACAATGTGCAAAGTCTCTTAACTGTGGCGAATCGTTAATACTCCGTGTCGAATCGTTATGTGGCGAATCGTTAGTGTGGCGAATCGTTACATTACCGATATATTTACAATGTCCAATGTATCGAGTGAATGCAGTAATGTTTTAGCATATTTTCATAAAGTTATGTTGAAATGGTACGGGGCACACTGTTATTTAAAAAGATACGGTACACACACAAACAATTTTTGTCTTTGAAATAATTCTAAAATAAAATATATGAAAATTTAATTTAAATTATAATGTGAGTGATTTTTTTCATAATTATACATTTTTAAATTTAAACTAGAACCCTGGGACCTGTTTTGCAATGTATCATTATGCTTACAGTTTGATGTACACATGATTATTCAAAGAATAAAAGAACATTTTGAGAGTACGCCGCGCAAAATTCGATTTTAAATGTTGCGCAATTAATATTTGGCTATAAGATGTTAATATTTGGATTAGAGAGATTCCCTGAGTTTGAAATAATTATATTTTTTTCGGATTATAAAATGAATCTGTTATGTGCGATTATTCTTTCATTCAATTTATGTGTTCGAATATATAAATGAATGTCTAAACTAAGTATGAATACAAAAAACAAACAAGAAGTAAGGCGTAAGTTGGAAATATATGTTCCTTGCAAAATTTTGTTTAAATAATCGAATTTGGAGACAAAACGCTGGTTTTGATGCAAGTGGATTTTTTTTAAATCACAGAAAGTTTAAAGTATTTTATTGCTATATGATATTTGGTATGAATCATCTGCCAGGGTCCCAAAATTTATGTGCTTAACCTATGTTTACACCATGACCTATATTTACTATGTTAAATTATTGTATAACTTGTAATGAATTTGATTGTACATACACTATATGTATATCTATATATTTTTTTTTCTTCTATTATGTTAAAATCTATGAAAATGGGAAATAAAGTGTAATAATACATATACATGTAAGAAATTTTGGTAAAATTATGCCTATCTTGGACTTTATTAGTTTCTTATCAATAACTCACGAAACTTATTGTCAATGACCAAATTTCATTTAAAGATGCTTTAAAAACATGAGTTCATGGATATGTGTTCTTGCGTGTTTGTGTTAAAAATAAAATGATATTTTATAATTAATAGTTCCCATTTTGTCAATCAAAGGCTATGGATTTTGGAGTCTGCGTTCTGTTTTATATACTACATGAAGTAGGTACGAGACCACAAGTGACTTTGATGTTTCGATTTTTCATGTGAGAAAGTTTTCTGACTACCGTACAGAACGTCGGTCGTTCTACTCAGGTGCCCGTTCGTACTTTTATTTATACCCAAAGGGGCACTTGTAAAACTGGAAAGTCGCCACATGATGATGTCAGTTTGGGTGAGACGTGAAACAAAAACAAAAATGACCTATATTACCTGAATTAAAAGTTATTTTTAAAGCTTCATGTCCTTAAACATTAAAAATTTAAGCCATGGCAACTACATTTTATATTTGTTTGGGTCTTCAGACCAAACAAATAATGGTAGCGAAATTTCAGACTCTGATATGCTTATTTGCAAAATCAGAAAGTAGTCCAAACTCCTCGAAGCGGTTACTTCCCTTTATAAGTACTCTAACACTGAAAAATTAAGAGGAGATCACTGCGTAAAGATTGTCAAATGACAGGCGCATTAATTTTCAAGCCTTCTCGGGTGAAGAAAATGTAGTTCCCGATTGGTCGAAGATTTCAAATATTGTGTAATTCTTTACAGATATACATGCAATATTAAGCTCAATGATTATTTACATCAGTGTTAAACGGAATTAATAAGGGTTACATACCCTAATTTAGAATAATATGGTTTTCTTCAGCCTGTTATCTTATAACTTCCCCATGGTCGAGGGGTAACACGCTCGTTTAGGAAGAGAGATTCCCTGAGTTCAAATCCCAGTTAAGGCAACTCATGGTTGTTTTTTTTTCATTGTTTATGCAAAATAAACATTGAATTGAATATCAGTGTTGCAATTGGCCTTACAGCCAATTTACTACACTTGTAACACTGGAAACAGCATTGGTGGTACTATACAAAAACAAATTGGTTTATAATCTCACAACCCTCACCTTTCTGACATTCTGAGACCGAAACAAATTCAGCGCCTTCTCTGTGCTTTGATCTAATTAGACATGACCAAGATATTGCAAACTGTACCTAGTGACTTACTTATTATTAACAAAATATAAATATATATAATGTTCTCAAGTAATGATACTTTTCAGCGATATAGGTCATGACCTTATTTTATTTTTTCAGGATGAAGCAAAAAGACATATCTTACACTTCACAAGGCTAAAACTAAATGAAAAAAAAAACGACAACAACAACAACAATATACAACAATAAACACAGAATTATAACAACATTTTTTTCTATATGACAATCAATTTAAACGCAACTAAATGATTCTGTGAAGATCGAAGTGTTTAACATACCCTAGGTGATTTTAAATAGGACAATTTCATGGAGGTTGTAAATGTTAAGCGTGATCTCTTGAAATATAATGCACACATACATATTAACATTTAAAGTAAGCATAATGATACATTGCAAAACAGGACCCAGGGTTCTTGTTCAAATAAATAAAATGTTTAACTATGAAAAAAATCACTCACATTATATTTTGAATTAAATTTTCATATATTTTATTTAAGAATTATTTCAAAGACAGAAATTGTGTGTGTACCGTATCTTTTGAAATAACAGCGTGTTCCGTACCATTTCAACATAACTTTATGAAAATATGCTAAAACATCATTGCATTCACTCGATACATTGGACATAGTAAATCTATCAGCTCTAACATGTATTTTTCTATGAAAGAGTGACAAAAAACTCATGACTTGCTAGAAATCGCTTCTTATTACAAATGAGTGTGTACCGTTCCCCTCGGCCCCGGCTATGAAAAGAAAACTGTACTCGAATGTTCTCAAAAACCATTGAGGGGTTTTCAGAATTTTGATTTACCTTGGGTATTTGATATAATTACGGATACTCTGCGCCTTATCTTATCAAAATCGGTTGAGTAATATAAAAATCCTACCTGAATCGGGTGAAAAATCGTCGTGCTCCGTACCCGAAATGTCCCATGGTATGGCCACATTGAGATTTAGTTAATTATTTTTTACATGGTTTAATGGTTGCATTGCAAAACAAGAGCCGGTTGAACCGGGTGATGCTCCCCGAATAGGTTTTGGACACAGGAAGGTATACCTCTTGTAGTGTCAGAATTATGTCACAGACAAAGTTCAAAGTGTAAAAATAACCCAAATGTTGTGCACGACACATTGTCTCAATATGGTGATCATTTTTGTGAAATAGTTGTAAAATCCAACTTCAAAATAACGAAGTTATGGGCCGGACATGAATTTTGCTGCAAGGTCATGCTGTGACCTTGACCTTAAAGGTAGCAACCCAAATGTTGCATGCAACACGTGGATTTAATAATGGTGATTCATCTCTGTGAAATAGTAATGAAGTTATGGGCAAGACACGATTTTGCTGCAAGGTCATGCCGTGACCTTGACCTTCAAGGTGGGCGACCAAATGTTGCACGTGACACATTGTCTCATTATGGTGATCATTTCTGTGAAATAGTTGTAAAATCCGACTTCAATAATGAAGTTATGTGCTGGACACGATTTTGCTGCAAAGGTCATGCTGTGACCTTGACCTTCAAGGTAGCAACCCAAATGTTGCGCACGACACGTCATCTCAAATATGGTGATCATTTCTGTGAAATAGTTTTAAAATCTGACTTCAAATAAACAAAGTTATGGGCCGGACACGAATTTGCTTGCAAAGGTCCCATGCTGGTGACCTTGACCTTCAAGGTAGCGACCCAAATGTTGTGCATGACACGTCATCTCAATATGATGATCATTTCTGTGAAAATATTTTTAAAATCGGACTTTCAAATAACGAAGTTATGGGCCGGACACGATTTTTGCTGCAAGGTCATGCTGTGACCTTGACCTTCAACGAAGTAACCAAATGTTGCGAGCAACACGTCGTCTCAATATGGTGATCATTTCTGTGAAATGTTTTTAAAATCCTACTTCAAAATAACAAAGTTAATGGGCGCGGAGCACGATTTTGCTGCAAGGTCATGCTGTGACCTTAACCTTCAAGGTAGCCAGCCAAATGTTGCGCGCGACACGTCGTCTCAATATGGTGATCATTTCTGTGAAATTATTTTTAAAATCCGACTTCAAAAAATGAAATTAAATGGACCAGACACGATTTTGCTGCAAAGGACATGACGTGACCTTGACCTTTTCAAGGTAGCGAGCCAAATGTTGCACGCTACACGTCGTCTCAATATGGTGATCATTTTTGTGAAATAGTTTTAAAATTGGGACCTCAAATAACGAAGTTTATGGGCCGGACACAATTTGGCTGCAAGGTCATGCTGTGACCTTGACCTTCAAGGAATGACCCAAATGTTGCGCACAAACACCGTCAATCTCAATATGGTGATCATTTCTGTGAAATATTTTAAAATCCGACTTCTAAATAACGAAGTTATGGACCGGACACGATTTTGCTGCAAGGTCATGCTGTGACCTTGACATTCAAAGGTAAGGCGACCCAAATATTGCGCGAGACAACGTCGTCTCAATATGGTGATCATTTTCTGTGAAATATTTTTTATAAATTCCGACTTCAAATAATGAAGTTATGGACGCGGACACGATTTTGCTGCAAGGTCATGCTGTGACCTTTTGACCTTCAAGGTAGCGAGCCTCCAAAATGTTGCGTGCGACACAATCGTCTTCAATATGGTGATCATTTCTGTGAAATAGTTTTAAAATCGGACTTCAAAATAAAAGTATGGGCGCCGGACAAGAATTCGGGACGTACGGAAACGGACGGATGTACGGATGTACCAAAATTTGATGTTTATGAGGCAAATCAGCTCATAAACACCACCTGGACCAACGTCCATAAGCAAAATAAGCTCATAAAAACAAAAAAATAGCTCTTAATTTGAATTTTATGAGTTTATGTTCTTTATTTAACTACGGAATGAAGCTCATAATAATCAAATGTTTGCTCAGACTGACGGAAGGACGGACAACCTGACGACTATATGCTCCCCTGAAATTTTTCGGGGAGCATAAAAATGTTTCTTGGTTGCTTATAAACTTTTAAAGAAATTCATGTTTGAAATTTGTCTTTATTTCTGTGAATTATTTCCAACTGATTTGTACATTTTTTATTTGATAACCAGAATATAAGTATAAATATAGTAAATATTCTACTAATTTGTCTATTAAATATATTTTCAGATTATTCAAGACAAGCGTTCATATATTGATGAATTCATTAGATTTACAAGGAAGAAACTTTTATTTGCATACAGAACAGCTGTTTTATAATATTTTTTTTTTATTTTGAAACAGATTTTTTTCATAGTTATCCTTCACAATTCACGTCAAATGATTTATTTTGTCATATGGTTTATTTTTCATTTTTTTCAAAGAAAGTACTATACAAATTTAGTTGTTTATATTTTCAATATGCAATTTATAATGTTATTAAAGAAAATAGATTTACATTGTATTTATAATATTCCTCTTCAGAATCATTTTTCTTCTTACCCATACATGGACTGTAGTTAAAGACCACGCACATAACAAAAATATACATTCAAATTCTATTTGTTTTTGAAGATTGAGGGTTGTAACAATTATCAACAATGTAACCAGTCCTGGTAATGGGAAAGTTTGAAAATAAAGTTTTTTCAATTATCACTTGTTTACCTGGTAATTTACCCCCTCAAAAGTAATTAAAACTTCAAAGAAAATTTAAGTGATATGTAAAAAATAATCATCAGTTACTTTTTAATTTCGCATGAAACTGACTCAAACTGTAAAGATTTTTTACATTAAAAAATATCAGAAATATCTTTCTACAGGCATTCAAATAAAAAGAATAATTAGAATATACGAGTGACATTAAAAAGGCCGGAATCGAGACAGCCACACGAGAGTACATTACTGATGTTACATTACGATGATTGTCTAGTTCAATGCACCGACATTTGAAAAGAGATTTACAAACAAGAGCCCGGTTTGAGCCGGGTGATGCTCCCCGAATAGGTTTTGGACACAGGAAAGTACACCTCTTGTAGTTTCAGAGTAATGTCCCTGGAAAAAGTTCAAAGTGCAAATAATTCCAAAATTAGACCAAGCAGAGGTTACTGTTTCTTTTGCCACTGCCACTTCTAATCAGAATTGATCTAATCAAACCCTACAAAGTTTCTTGTTGATATCTATTATGGGGTTTCCGGGAGTTAATGTCCCGGGACAACTTCAAAAAAGTAAAAATAAAGAGGGCAATAACTCCAGAATTAGGCACGGCAAGAGGGTTATGAAATTCTTGTGCCACTGCACATCTAACCCATTTGAAGATAAATATTCTACCTACAAAGTTTTCATGTTGATTATCTCTGATAGTTTTTACAGGCTATGTCCTGGGACAAGATTTTTCTAAAAGGGGAGATAATTCAAAAATGAGCTTGGCTTAATAGAGTTATGGTTCTTTTGCAACTGCAACTTCTATCAATGACATCTATCTACCCTACAAATTATTTCATCTTGAATATCTCTTATAGTTTTAGAGTATGTTCCGGACAAAGTTCAAAGTGTAAAATTAACAAAGGGCAATAACTCCCAAAATTAGGACAAAAAGGGTTTTTTGTTATAATGCACTGCACACTACTCTCCCATCGAGATCTATTTACCTACAAAGTTTCATGTTGATATCACTTATAGTTTTTTAAAGTTATGTCCAGGACAAGATTTTTTCTTTTAAGGGGAGATTATTCAAAAACCGGGCAAAATAGGAGTTAATGGTTCTTTGACACTGCACCCCCCTTAATGCCCTCTATGACTGTATGAAGTTTTAAACAAATTATCTCCCAAGGGTTTTTAAGTTATGCTCCGGAACAAGACAACGGACAGACAGATGGTACGTACTCACATAGTGGTACTTATGTGACTTTTCCTTTGATCTTTTGGGCCATTTTTAGTCACACAAGGCTTAAACAAGAGCGATCAGTAATCACATGTGTCGCCTCATGATGGCCAATTTCATGTTGGGACAAAGTTTGTGACAGACACACAGACAGACGGACAGTGCACAACTAGACTTGGTACTGATCATTCCTGTAAAGTTTGGATAAAATTGCACCAGTAGTTTATGAGGAGTAGTCCGGACAAGCTTTTGCGTATCTGGCAACACACAGAAAAAACACCTTTTTATCAAAGGGCCATAACTCGGCCAAAAATCATTCAACCCGAAAACCTGTGCAATATGCGCAAGGACTTGAGCTACAGATCAATCCTGTAAAGTTTCATTAAAATTGCTTTAGTGGTATAAGAGAAGTAGTCCGGACAAACTTTAAAAATAAAAATTATTAAAGGGCCATGACTCTGACAAAAATCATTGAACCGGAAAATGCTGATAATATGCACAACTACCCTTGGTACTGATCATTCCTGTAAAGTTTAGATGAAATTGCATTAGTAGTTTATGAGGAGTAGTCCGGACAGGCTTTTGTGTATCTGGCAACACACAGAAAAATACACCTTTTTTATCAAAGGGCCATAACTCGGAATGAACCTATTGTTCTCTTTTTTTCTCTTTACTGTTACATAGCCCCTAAACCCAAAATGTTTGCTCGGACAGAGGGACAAGGCGCCGACTATATGCTCCCCCGAAATTTTTCGAGCATAAAAAATAATAATGATATAAATCGATGGCTGAACACAACACTGGTCTAACTTGATTTTTACAAAATTTCAAGGAGGCTATAAAAACTTTATTAATTCTATAAATTAGACATTTTTGTTATTTTTTTTTTAGATTTTTATATCCATATAAGTTAAAATTTTAGTTAAAAGGAGTTTCAAAAATTAATATTGGTAAATAAAAAAGATATTTGAAAATATATGAGTTAGATCAGTTTTCCATTTATAAATCACCAAATTTCAATAACTGGTCTAATTTGACATAGCCCTATGTTGCATTTACAAAATAGGTTCAATTAGGCCAAAAGAATAATCAATAAGTGCTATGTTTGAAAAAATAGGATGTTATAATAGGAAAAAGCTATAACTTCAACCATATTTTAGTATGTTTTTAAAAGAAAACAACTTTTCTACGGAAACCGACATATTAATTTATACAAAATTGACAATTATTAATTTTGCATAACATACTAGAAATCAGTTATTTTATCACATAAAATTATTTTAAAAAAATCTAATTATAAAGTTTCAGTTCAGAATGAATATTTTGTAGACAAGATAAGATTTATTTTTATATTAAGCATTATTCGATGTAACATTAAAATTGAAGCACATACTCATAACTGAAAAATAGAAGCATGTATATAAAACTCGCAACTCTTATTACACAGACAATTTGATTCAATACTAACATTATTTTTGCCTATTGGATCTTCATTTATATTTTCAAGTTTATTTATGTAGTTAGAATTTCAAGTAAAATGTTATTTTCAGGAACAGTTTGCATAAACTAAACTCCAAGTTGCCAAAGAAAAAACTTTTGCCTATCTTTGTAATTTAACTTGGCATGGCACTTGTATCTATAGTTTTGTCCACTTCCTTACACTCAATTTTTTGTCAGATTTTTAAACATAATTTTTTCCCATATTCCTATTACAGTAATTCATTTCATTTCTCTTTTATCTATCATCATTCTTACTTTTTTATCTTATATTTTCCCTATTTAATAACTATTTTCTATATTACATAAACCATCATTTTAACCATTCTCCACTTGCCAGCACTCATCACCAGCATAATGATATCAAAAACCCTGATTTCACCTTCAAAATGATTAACAGCATTTTTATCACCATCATCATCCTCGGCTCTTATATAAACAGCATTGTCTCCACTAGCCCTTATTAACCAACATTACTATTCTGAGTGCTCATCTCACCACCACTATCTTCCTCACCACCTATATAAGCAGCATTGCCACCAAATTAGAGCTCATTACATTAGTATCGTCATCAATCACACCTTTATCACCAGCATTGTCATCCTCAGCACTTACATAACCAGCATAGTCCCCACTTACTATGATATTACCAATATTGTCCCCACTACACTTATAATACCAGCATTGTTCCACTAACTATAATATCACAAGGATTGTCCCAACAACTATAATACCACCAGCATAATCCCCACTTACTATAATATTACCAATATTGTCCCCACTTACCCTCATATCACCAGCATTGTCCTCACTATAAACTATGATATCACCAGCATTGTCCCCACAAACTATAATATCACCAGCATTGTCCCTGCTAACTATAATATCACCAGCACCGCCCAACTAACTATAATATCACCAGCATTGTCCAAACTAACTATAATATCACCATGATTGTCCCAACTAACTATAATATCACCAGGATTGTCCCCACTAACCCTTATAATTACCAGCATTGTCTCCACTAACTATAATATTCCCAGCAATGTCCCCACTAACTATTATATCACTAGCATTGTCCCCACTAACCCTCATATCACCAGCACTGTCCCCACTAACTATAATATCACTAACATTGTCCCCACTTACTATAATATCACCAGCAATGTCCCCACTAACTATACTATTACTAACACTGTCCCCACTAACTTTAATATCACCAGCAATGTCCCCACTAACTATACTATTACTAACACTGTCCCCACTAACTTTAATATCACCAGCAATGTCCCCACTAACTATACTATTACTAACACTGTCCCCACTAACTTTAATATCACCAGCAATGTCCCCACTAACTATAATATCACTAACAATTTGTCCCCACAAACACTCATACTACCAGCATTGTCTCTAGAGGTGTAACGATTCATCGATGCATCAATACATCGCGATCTGCCCTGTCCTCGATGTATGCATCGTAATGAATTTATAAATTCCAATATATCAGGATGCAATACATATTTCACCATCCGATGCATCGATATAGCGGATAAGTATCGCAATACACTGATAGTTTATATGGTATAATGAAAAATACCATTAATCCTTCAGTAAAAAGTAAAAATCCTTTAAGTAATAAGTAATGTAAATTGTTGAAAGATCAAAACTTGAAAATAAGTTATAATAACAAGTTGAAGAGTTTATTGTTTTGTTATTGTAATAGTTTTATATTACATTCGTAATTATGCTGTGAACAAATGACCAAGTTTGTTATATAGATAAAGTATGAAAGTCTGTATTGTGATACGTATTGCATCGAAACATAAGAATCGCAATATGCATCGCATTTTATCTAAAGTATGCAATACATATCGTGAATCGCATCGTTTGGAAATGCAAGTATCGTGATATTTATCGTGACTGAAAAAAATGGCAATGCACAGCCCTAATTGTCTCCACTAACTATAATATCACCAGCAATGTCCCCACTAACTATAATATCATTAGCATTGCTATGCTATCACCAGTATTGTCCCATCTATGATTCCACAACCATTGTCTCCAAGAGTACCCTCTTTTTCAGCATTGGCCCCACTAAATATTATATATCACCAGCACTGTCCCCACTTAAAAATTTCTTTTCTTGTTGTGTTTTATGTCGCACTTACACAGTAGTCTCAGGTCTTATGGCAATGCTCCAGCTTTACCAGTGGAGGAAGACCTCAAGTACCCAAGTTCTGTTGCTTCAAATTTGTAACATCCGAGGTTAGCTTATAAGGAGTTTACACCGGCTGCCGGTATAGGCGGTAATATATAACTTGAGGGTAATTTATATGGTGGTAAAGAGACACACAAGTTTCCACTACAAGTTACCTGAGAGCTAGATATTCCTGTCTGTGACAACACTTTATGTTTGATTTTGTTTCTCACATAATTTTATTACATATCAAGAAATTATGATAACTTATACTTTCATTTAACACTTTTCTCATATAGTAGCAAATGACTTTACAACTTCATTTGTTATGGCAAAATGATGTCATCTTTAGAACACAATTCATTCATAAAAGGGGCTTGGGAATGACATCATTTAAAAACAATGACTTGTCTTACATGGGGGATGTAAGACAGGTTTTTCTAGCACCGGTGTAAACAGTAGATAATCCTATCTGATAATTATTGCAAGAAAAAATCTTTCCTGTTTCAGCGAAATATGACCTCAATTGTGTTGGTGTGCCATAAAACCAAACAAACCAAAAATTTAATTCAAATGATTACAAGCCTTATACATACAGATACTTAAAGAAACTTCACTGAGGTCCAAAGGCATAAAAAACTTAAGATTAATTGAATTTCTGAAATGAATCAACTCGGGCCACATAAACAAAAAGATACACAAGAGATACAAAGAAATTATACTTAACATGAAGTCGAAAATTTTATAATGGTTCTATTAGTTTCTAATTTGAGTTTAAACCTGCATTAATGTGCTTTTCAATATCCGGTCATTATTTTATAGTTTAAATAACTGCTCTGAAAAAACTTAGCAAAAGATCTGAACGTTTAAGCAAAGTTATTTGTCCAGACTTTCATCAAATTGAACATAAATCTCAACTCCCATGATGCCAAGATAGGAGTCCCTTTAAGAAGAAGCAAATTGTATAAAATAATTATAAAATCGTGAAATTTTTAGAGGGTGGGAGATCTTGTTTCATCAGTATTAATAGATCACTAGGATTAAAAAAAAAAGAACAACAAAAAACAACACAAATTGTCTTGTAAATAATTATCATCCACAGTGAATTAAATTATTTAAATATTATAATAAATCTTTTTGAAAGGTTAATTTGCTATTATTTTTTATTTCAATCTTATATGACTATGTAGAGATAATATAGCAATCTTAAACTTATAACTGTTCCTTGAAAACAAAATAAAATTAATTAAGAGCCTTGGATTAACAATTCTGCAATTTTGGCAACAAAAATGGGTAAAATGTAGAAATAAGTATTTAAGAATTTGCCAGACCTAACTTAATACCTGCAAATATAACAATACTGATTTTTATTGTATTGAAATTTAACAGCAACACTGTGCTAACTGGAGTTAGTACAGTGTTATCATCCAATAAGTAAATTTGATTAATGCAACACAGTTTTAACTTGAGTTAGCTCTCTGTTGCATTTAAGTTATACTCACATTTGAGATAGAGAAAAATGCCAATTGGTAAATAAAACCCATAAAATTTCACAATTATTTCTAATATTTTATTTACTGATGTATTTCATGCAATTAGGCAAAAAAATGCAAAAAAGTCATTTTTGAAAAAAAATCAAGTAAGACCAGTGTTGCGTTCAGCCATCGAAATGATGAAGGAAATTTAAATATTCTATGAATATGGCAATATTGACAATATCAGCAATATTTTGTACTAAAAAAAAAAAGAATAAATTTACTTCACATGTTGAGCCAATTGTATAGCCTGCAATGCATTACCCATAAAACAATTGTGCGTCAATTAATTTGACTACATAACCCAATAAATCTTAAATATTTATATAAAAAATGTAAATTTACTGCAGATTTCGTCAAGTTAATATTTTAATTGTCGTTGCGGACAGATAGTCTGTATCTTTAAAAAATAAATTAGATATTTGAATTAAACAAGTATTTTTCTTCAAAATAAACTTTAACTTTCCAAAATCGGATAATAAATGGAAAAGCTATATGGTATTTTGTAAAGTAGGTATCCGAGGCGAACGGGCATTTGCGCTTAGTGCCGGTAAATTATCGATCGGTGTACCTTTATCAAGTGCCCGACAAGATATTAAAGCATTTATATAGGGTTAACTGGGAGAGTCCGATCCCTGTTTATAAATCCGTGTTAATATGAAACAATATTATAATACCAAATCACTAATAAAATTACTTATTCATCAACACCTTTTCACAGCTATTTTAATCTAATCAACACCTTGATTCTTGAGTAATGAATTAATAACACCTCAGTTATTTCTGATAGCAAAGTTATGCAGATGTGTATTGAACTCTTTCTTGATTATACAAAAGTATGAAATTTAGCAATTAAAATTCAATTTACATTTTTATCTCATAAATTTTATTCTTATTTTAATACTGTATCAGTGTTTTTTTTCTTTATATAACTGATACCGAAAAACGGCACTGTTCCCAATAGAAAATAGACAACAAATTTCCCAATTATTATTAATGACTGATAAATTTCCAAAATAACACTGAAAATTTCCTCAAAAATGGGCAAATTTAAAAGTAAACAAAAACAAAATGCCATTGAAAAGTGAAAGGCAATTAAAACCAAGTATAACCACATGAGTGATATTTGTACTACTTTTAGTGTTTCACACCTTAACATTCATTATTTATGTTCAATTGTTATGATTATCAATTTTTTTTCAACCTTAACCCATTACGTTATATACACGCCTTTAAACGCCTTTTTCACCCCCCTCCCCCTTTTTGGTGTCTCAAATGGTGAAAAAATGCCTTATTTAGGCCCCCAACACTTGTTTTTGTTTGAAAAATGTTGTTAAAAAAAGTGACCTCTTTTCGGCGCGGCCCCCCAACCAAAAGATACATCAGGGGGTTGCCAGAAGGGAGATGTGCCCCCTTCTGTTTGGGGGGTTTGAAGGGGGCGGAGTCCCCCTCATCGCCAAGAAAATTTTGGACTTGTGAGAGGCTATAAATGACCCCTGATTGATCATAAGGTAATGTGTAACCAACGCTGAAAAGCATTTGACTCTATCTCAATCCATTGAGAAGTTGCAGCACTTTGAAATCAATTTTGATGGAAAAAATCAACGCAAAATAGTGATTTTTGGCAATTTTGACATGTCCCCTCATTGCCATGGTAACAGAAAATTTAAGTCTGAGCATGTTGTTGCAAGGGCAATGGTCCAGTCAACATTTGTGACAAGTTTGATTAGTGTTGAAGCAGTTTTTATAGTATTATAGCAATTTGAACTTGTAACGGGAGACTTTTCAATGAAAACAGCCATTTTTCACAAAATGCTCATGAAGTAATGGGTTAAGAAGAAAAAATAATCATTTAAGTTAATAATACATGGTTTTTAAAGTGTTTATTATGCATAATTTTCATGTCGTCCTAGATACAAATTCCTAAAGAATGTTTTGTATCTTACGTAAAATTCCCAATTTGAGTCAAACTTATGGATTTTTTTCCCAATCTGTCCGGTACCGGCACCATTCCCAAAGTAGGGGAAAAACACACTGCTGTATTATCAATTGATATGAATTAGAGAAAAATATGTTATTGAAGTATTTAGATGTTGAATAGATGGGTAAGTTTATAATTGATATAATTACAAAAAAATTATTTTAGCACATTCTGATATTTTTATTAGATCTAATGTATACTTTTTGATGTGTTTAGTCATTGAAAATAAGTAATTTATTTATTAAACTGTTAAACATCAGGGGCTACACTGAGGTCTGACAGGTAATTTGGTGTCCAAAAAAAATGTAAACAAATTTCCTCACAAATCACAATATTATAACTAAAATAACAATAACTTACACTTTAACCAACCCTCTAACAACAATTATGCGAGAAAATGCATTTTCACATCAGCTTTTGATGCAAAAATGAAAGTTGGTTTTCCCAGACATGTACAGAAGTTACCCACAA
The DNA here is from genome assembly GCF_026571515.1 of Ruditapes philippinarum. Taxonomy (NCBI): domain Eukaryota; kingdom Metazoa; phylum Mollusca; class Bivalvia; order Venerida; family Veneridae; genus Ruditapes; species Ruditapes philippinarum. The sequence goes on from NW_026857958.1 coordinate 123,828, forward strand.
TTCATCGGGTATGACTAAAATACGCAACGGACATTTTTGGAACAACAGAGTAAACGGGGTAAAAAAGTATATTGATTTTTTCTCAACACTCTAACCTATCATGTTTATATAACTTGAAGAAAACGAAGAAAAACTGTATAAAAGATAATCAAGGTAGCAATTTTGTTGTCTTGGAAAATCAAACGCCAGCGAAGCGGACATTTTCTAGACAAAACGGAAAGATGTACAATTATTTTCATTGACTTTTCAGTTTCAATTTCAACATTCTAAGGCAAACATAATGCATCGGTGATATTTATACTATAACGAGCACAGTGTAATCACACTAATAAATGTATTTAACGCTATCTATAACATATTTAAATCAAATACAGTTAATGACATGTCTCATTTCATTTGATTGTTTGTTTTTGGGATGGAGTGCATGGGGGTTACGTCACACAAAACTGTGTAGGTCATTTTGGCGACTCTTCAGTTTTACTGGTGGAGTAAGAACTCAGGTGCCCCCTTTGCAAAATTGTTTCTGGCACAACAGGCCCGTCGTCACGATTTTGTGAATGGTGCGGCCAACTTTGTTGCTTTGAGCCAGAATCTAGGGGGGTACGGGGGCATGCTCCCCCGGAAATTTTTTTATTCTAGGATGCTCTCAGGGGCGTTTTCCCGTATATTTGGCACAGTTTACAGCCTGCCGCTAGTACATGTTATAGTAATATATTATGTCAACGATTTTTTACATTTTTAAGTGCGCCGTAAGTTTTAAGGGTGAAATTTAAGGTTCGCATAACGGACGGACAGGTGTACATAAAAATGAATACAGTACATGTAATTGATATTTGGCAAATGAAAAATAAACAATAACTGATGTTATAATTCTGTAGATGCATTTTTATCTGATAATTATAAATAAACAAATACAAGAAATATTACAGCTACGTGGATTATTGTATAACATAAATCACACAATGGTATAGGCTTAAATAACAATCGATGACATGATGGAAGAATAGTACATTACGAGTCACTAATAACCACTTTCTGTTTAGCAGTAACTTGTATTTTGTTCACAATAATCTTACACAACACAGAGTTTCAGTTTATGTAAATTTTCCAAAAACACATCGCCATCGTTCTCTGGTGGTAATGAACTCATCGGCAATAACACGTTAGTTAAGTGAATCTTCTCTGTACTTATGAATATGTAACACCATTAGATTGTTCAAACGTACTTGAGACATTGTCGATCTCAGGTATGTCTTTCTTCTTCTGAGCAAAATTTCTAACAAAATCTTAAACAACACAACGACCTCAGAGAACAGTGCTCGTTTTAGCACTGACTGTTCTGACACAAATTTCAAAACGTCAGGTAGAGTAATGGTACTATTTTCTGATTTGTCAAAATGTGAACGTAGCAGGTAAGGCCTTAGCTGCACCTCTAAGATGTCTCGGTTAATGTCGTTACCATAGGAATTTCAAACAAAACCAAGTTCTCTAGTGTACTCGGTCTTCAAAGGTTGTGCGACCTTAGTACGTAAATCCTCCACGTTCTGAAATACGGGATATCCCGGTTGGTCAAATCTCTCTTTAACACTGGCCATGGCAAGATCGATTGCAGGCTAGAACACGGTTGCCGTATACAATCAATAAAATGTTATCAAGTTCTCGGAGAATTAAGGCATACTAGTTTAAGATTTTCATAATGCATATTGCAAATCTGATGCACTGTTTTTTTTTGTTATATCATAATATATATAAAATTGATAAAAAAATGTACTCACAAATGTTCGTTTTGGAAACGAAAATGATATTGGTTGATTTGGTTCCGATGGAATTGTGTCACACATAATGATAGTTTGCTATCTTAATTTTTTTAGCTACTCATATTAAGATACTTGTATGTGAACTGAAGTGATTTTTTGAGAATTGTCATGTTATATTTTAAATAAACATAATATATATATATATATACTGTCCGAAGCCACGTCGATGTCAATTAATGCCAATTAAGATTAAGAACTTAACACTTGACTTCGTAGGACTCCTACATATACCTGGTCAATTAACAGTGACCAGTTGTTTCTTCACGTCAAGTTTGTATATTACCGCGCATTACATAAGGGGCCAGTCAAGTGTCAAATTGCTTATCAGCGATGCGTGTTTTTTTGTGGTTTTTTTTACTCATTTTTGGCCAAAATATTGGTCCGGCCAAGGCCGGACCGGCCGGACCATCGACGACGGCCTTGCACAAACGGGCATCTGTGTATGTAATGAGTGACGTTTCGTAGGCTATCTTGATAGGATCGTACATACACGTTCCACACACAATTACATCACATTCATAGCATAGGCAAAATTAAATCCACGTTCCCTGTTGTAACAATATGAAACCCCAGAAAAAAAAACCTATGAACCAGCTTCTGAATGTGGCATTTCTATCGTTATTCCACAAAAAGCACCCCCCCCCCCCAAAAAAAAAAAAAAAAAAAATGAGTACATCAATGGGCTTGTTCTGGAGTGTTAGAAACTATTACATTGTACCTGCACTCCAGTTACGCACTGTGCATGTATATGAATTCGATTAAGCTCTGACATGTTTTAAACAGAAAAGTCTTCAAACTATGATACAATAAATGTTTATGATTCTATTAGAAACTTGTTTAGAATTTAATGATTTTTCGGTGAAAACGATATAGTTTACTTGTACTACAGATAAGATCAAAGTGCTGAAGGCACTGAAGAAAAAACCGGATAAACTAACACATTTTCACTCCAGTTTCACAGGTAAATTAATTTTATATGTCGCGGTTTACATCTTAATATCAGCTAACCTTTGCTTTTTGAGACTTTTGTTTTTGAAAATAATCTAAACGAGTAAAATAAATCCTCTTTTATGGGCAAATAATTTAATAAGTAGCATCCCCGATTTCTCTTTCATAAATTGGCTTTAGCAAATTCTTTTTCTATTCAAATATGAAGAACATTGTGTTAGTGACGTGTCTTCTACTTGAAATCTTCCTGGTGTGTTTTTCGGTAACAGGAGGAAAATGACTGTTCATTTGATCATGACTGTGAAAAATCATGTTTTGTGAACCAATTTATCCTGCCGATAAAGATTTTGCAAGCAATCTGGTGGTTTATGTTCTAGTGCTTACACTTAGTATTTAATTCCAAAGAACATTTATTAGGAGACCTTTAACATTTGATTACGGTATAATCACTATAACCGAAATACTTGGGAATTATTTTTAATTCCTGTTACTGTGAAATTTTTCGTTCATGTGTTTAAAATACTTAATTATAAGTAGCTTTATAAATTTTCAAAACGATATCCAGTATTTCCGAAACAATTTACAAAGGATTTTAATACACAATCTTATAAATCTTAAAGTATTACGAGAACCACCCACCTAATCTCCAGAACATACATACGAAAAACAAGATAAATCAAAAGGCTGATAGCTCTGTGGTATTTTCTGATCTTTGCAATCTAAATCGCACTGTATAACTGTATTATTTACCTGAATAAGTTTATTTTTATGTACTATAATTCTTCTTGCTTGGTACTAGAGTTTGATACATATAGAATTTTGCATGACTAGAGTTTCATCAAAAAATCATTTATGTTCTTTTTTATGACAGCCACACTTTATCCTTGCATATCGTGGCTATTTCCTTAACAAAGAAGCTTTATAAAAAAATAATTGCCTTGAATTTGATTTGAACCCCAGACACACTAAACGAGCGCGTTACCCTTGCACCAGATATACGAACAATGCCTGAATAAAATCAAGTAATACTAAATTTAGATTTTCCATTGCATTTCGGGTTTGTAATCCTTATTAATTTCGAGTTGTTTTTTTTTGTTCAAGATAAACCTGTTGTTTAACATTGATGTAAATAATTTAACAAAAATCTTCACGCCAAAACAGTCCGACATGTATATATTCCACTACTCGACAGTCAGATTTATTTGTGAAATACGCTCTCGACATCGCTTAAAATAGCATTTTCATTAATTAAAATGATATTTATCAGCGTAATTTGTGAATGTGCATTCATTGACAATTCTATATCCCGAAGCTACTTTTAAACTTTGAATGCGTTGTAATTTGTTGGATACTTATAACAAAATGAAAATATTTCTTTCTTTTAAATCGCTAGTTTTCAGCTGTTTTAAGAACTGCTTGTTGTTAGGTTTGTCGAGAAACCGCTGTGTCAGAGATTGAATGTTAGCTTTGTATTTCCTGATCTTCAATGAATGCAACACCCACACGACCAAGCAACAAAGGACCACAGCTAAATTATCAATGAAAAATTTAATTTCAGGCTTTCAAGTGGTAAATAAAAAGACTAAACAAAAATAAAATGAAAAACAGGAAGAAGGAAGAGACAAAAGTAGAGAAAAGTAAATGTTTTAGTGCTATAAAGCAAGAAAAGCAGGGTTCTCTTCCTAACTTATTTATATTTTTATTTAGCCATTACAGTTTTTGAAACCAGTCGCTCCTGTTTTCAAAATAGTCGGGAAATGAACCTGAACTTTTTATCAAAATATTTACAAAACTATTAACAATGAGTATGCTATGATAAACAGGCTATAAGGAGTAAAAACAATGGTTAAGATATGCATTGCCCTTTCCCAAGTTTGTATACTGTCTAGGAGTCGGAAGTATTATAAAACATAGTTTAAGCAATGGTTGGGTTAATAATATCTAACTGAATTCTTAAAGTTACTTTTACTTACCTGCCCTTCACATTTGCCTTGCAAGTATCACGATTTTGTTTGTTTTGTTTAATTTGAAAGAAAGTTAGGGTTTAAAGAACAACAACTATATAATCAGTTTTAAGTTTATTTCACTAGTCACGACAATAACCCTGCTGTGGAAGCTTGACTGTGTCGGGGGCTGCGTCCTGTGAACGTTGCCGTCGTCTTGTTTTTCTTTATTCCAGTTTTCCTTTTTACTCTTATAACGCTCTTAATTTCTTTTTCACCGGGAAGCTTCAATATATTGGTAACATTAAAGTACAGCTCAATTGACCCATCACTAGTACGGAGGCATTCCAATAAGAAAGAAATTTATCAGGATATCTGCTAAATCAATAATGATAATAATAATATTAATAGAGCCAGATTGTAACTCTTTTCCGACCTTCTTGATAATGTTTACCATATGCATGAAACAGGTATCAATTACCTGTAGTTTTAAATGTCTAGATCAAAACGTAGTAATCTTCTCATCAACAAAGTTTACATCCAATGCGGATAAACATGCAAGTATGTATGTAAAATGATAAATATTAAATTTCAGATCTATCTAGCAAAGGAGATCGATTTTTTCTTATAGAATTTTAATTATATGCACTAGACATACATAAGAAATATTAACTAATAAAGTTGAAGCCTAAATGACCTATAATGAGGCTGGATTCATTCTCTATTTTGCCAGTGCTTTCAGTGCTTTGATCAGAGTTAAAGAGAAATCTCTGGAAAAACATTCTGTGTGTGCGTGCGATTTTTTATGCTTACAATACTCAAGTTCATGTTCGTTGTATAAAAGGTATTACGAAGTTTTTTTTCCTGAACGGGTGTCAGATAAACCAAAGTGACCTTTGAAATAGGACCCATTACACTGATTGGCAAAGTAAATTTTCTTTGCCTAGATATCATGATATTTTAACCATTACAAACTAAATACATAATATTTAATAATTACACGAAAGCTCTCAAATTAACATAGAATATTTGTAAAATTTGTGTATGTCAGTTTCCAACTCCGTACGTTTAGCTAAATTCATCATTGTAATGGAGAAAAAAACATGATTACAACAATGTAATGCTTTAAATATATTGAAATTGCTTTTGAAAGATTTTTCTCACAAGATCATATGTGAACAACAAGAAATTTAACAAACAAACCCATAATTTGCTTTTAAATTTATGGATTGTTGGTATATTCCACTTTTGCACTTTCGTTGCTGCCGATACACAAAAAATTCTCCGTTTCGCTTTTTAGTCATCCCGAGAATCATCACGTGACCGTTGTTTTTATTCAGATTTGCAAACTGAAAGGTGTTTAAACGCTTTTCCCACAAAATTGGAGAAAATATGTATTTCAAACGATGTGCCAATCCAAAGAACACATATCAATGTATCACTGATTCTGTTTGAATGTCCCTAACACGCAGGCAACAAAAAATTATCGGTTCGTGAAATTTTACTTTTTTTTGTGACATTCGGCCGTACCTTAGTCCAATAGATTAGACGTTACAGGCTTGTTATAGTTTTATTTTGGTCAAGCCTGACGTCTAATAGTTATTGGTCAAAAACGCGTAGCATTTTGAAAAATAAAAAAATGTCTGTTGACTTGCCTTTCAAGCTTTATTCAAAAGCTTATCTTCTGTTCTTTCAATTGCATGGTCTATCATTAACAAAAAGTTTCAAACAATGTACTTATTAATTAAAAATAAAATATAAATATCAATCTATTTCGCTCATCAGCCATACTGGTTAAGTAAAGCGTTTTACAGATTGATTCCATTTTTTTGAACGGAAAAATATTTTCGAACACACTGACGGTGCATGGGCAATTATTTCGTTGAAAAAATATTCCGTTAGAAACTTCTGGAGTCATTTAAACGCTTGCATTTGAATTAGCCAATCAGATTTCGCGCACTGTATGGCGGCCATTTGTATATCTGCTGTACAAGGAATTTAATTAAATGAGAGGATTAAATCATGACTTTTCGGGTGTGACAGTTCAATTATTTTGTTGAAAGGTATTTAATTTTTAGTTTTGTTCATAAATAGTTCAAAATTTATGTAAATACACGCTGTTTTAATTGTTAAAATGCATTAGATCTAAATCGATGTCTAATGTCAATTTTTTTGCTACACGATTTTGCAAAGATCTGTTAAGACCTAACGTAACATGGAAAATGAAAAATGTAAAATATCAGATCAATGAATGATAAATATGAAAAAGGTTACGTATAGGTCTTATAATTAGGACTAGCCGTACCTCAGTGGAAAAAAGTTTTTCATATTAGTTAATAGTAAACTTACCCATTTAACATGTAAATACTTCAATAATAATGTATTAATAAAATAAAATGAAAATAACGATTATTTTAACTGACTTTCCTGTTCATAGGCTTTTGCCTAATTTCATATTATATTCTATGATATGACGTTAATGCCGTCTGATTAAAAACAAAAATGTTAAAAAGCGGCTTTTAAATTTTTGGAAGCCAACAGAACTTATCAGTGCTAATGTACAGTAGATTACCGATTACCATAGTCTCAATATTTCGACTGCAAGACCGACCAATTTTATAATCTGATTTTTCATAGATGTCAGTCTAAAAGGCGACCATCATCTATATAATAAAATGCCCTAAAGCGCACAATTTGTTAGGCTACCGATTACCAATGATCTAGGAGTTGTAGGAAGCTAGTTTCCCAGCCTTGTTAGAGCTGTACTGTGTACTTGCAATTATAACCAGGTTTGCCTAAAATAAAAAAGTGACATTTTTGACGAAAGTGAGAGAAAGTGGCTTTTAGAATTTGAATTGTACCATTTTAATAGAATTTTACAGTAAAATTCCTGTTTGTAGACGTATATTATTAGCAGCTATTTATATATATTATAATAAATAACCATAATCATGATTTAATCACCATTTATTAGCCTAATTTCTATATACAAGCGATCTTCCTTTCGTTTGCATAGAAAAATACGAAAGTGACTTGTAAAGTATTAAATATAGAGTTTAAATTGAAAATTTACTAAATTGGCAGTTTGTAAAAGTGTATGATAAGAAATTAATAGTATTTATTTTCTAAATTAATCATTACGATGATTTATAGTTTTATACCCCATTTTTTTTGCATAATTTCTATATACAATTTCAGCTATCTTCCTTTCGCTTGTTAACATTGAAAAATACGAAAGTGACTTGTAAAATATCAAATATAGAGTTAAATTGCAGTTCGTAAACGTATATTATCAGAAATTAATAATTTGATATTCAACACTATTTATTTCAATTAAACACTATCTTTGATATTTTAGAAGTCACTTTTTATTTTCAATGTGAGTAAAAGTAAGATAGCTGAACTTGTAAATAGAAATTATGTAAAGGAAAAATTGGATAAAAATCATCATAATGATTATTTTTGAAAATAAATAATATTAATTTCTGATAATATACGCCTGAAAATGCAGTATTAGTATAACTTTCAATTCAATGCTTTATTTCATAATTTACAAGTCACTTTCGTCTTTTTCAATGTGAGCGAAAGGAAGATCTCAGAACTTGTGAATAGAAATTATGCAAACAATTGGTGATTAAATCATCATAGTGATTATTTTTGAAAAGAAATAGTATAAGTCGCTACTAATATACGTCTACAAACAGAAAATTCACTGTAAAATTCTATTAAATTGGTACAATTCAAATTTTAAAAGTCACTTTTGCTCACTTTTGTCAAAAACATCACTTTCGTATTTTAGGCATACCGATTATAACCTAGTAAACTTTGCTTAACTCGAACCTTTTGTTAACCCATGTATTTATCTAAATTGGTTTTAAAAGCAACTGCAGTTTCACTAATAACAATGTCCTCTGGCAATTTGTTCCAGTCATCTATGCATCTATAGGGGGAATGACTGTAGACGCAAAGTCTTGTTGCAGCAAACTTTTTCTGTTTTTCAATTTGAAAGATGTGACCTCTTGACTCTATACCATCGAGTCACCAACTACCTGCAGGATACCTGTAGGATGATTCTGGGCCAAGCCCTTTTTAAGCCCCTCTTCTTTTGACAATCTTTCACTATTTCTTCTTATTGGACTCACCACTTCTATGTTTAATCATATACACTTATACCTATTTCTGTTCACACTGCTGTATAATTTTAACAGGTTGATTTTTCAATAAATAACATTTTAAACTTTATATGGAGTATCTCCGGTCCAGTGTTGGTCTAGCTTTATTTTAAATTCATAAACACTTTTTGAGTCTACTACATTTTTTGGAAAATTATTCCATGTTTTAATTACACGTTTTGAAAACTGATGTAGGCAATGAGTTGTTCTACTACGAGGCATTTATAGTTTTAAATTATGTCCCCTTGTTGATGCCGAATAACTAAAAAAAAAATTCAAAAATACAGTCATCTAAGCCTTTGACTATTTTGAACTTCTGAATCATGTCCTCTCTTAATCTGCGATGTATTAGACTTGGCAGTTTAAGCTTTTTAAGAAGGTCAATATATGTCAGATCTTTTAATGATGAAACTAGTTTTGTTGCTCTTTGTTGAAGTTTTTCTAGACTTGATACATGTATGTCTTTTATTAAATATGGATTCCACACAACATTTGCAAATTCAACATGAGGACGAATCAAAGCTGTATACAATTTCACAAAGGTGTATTCATCTAAAAATTCAAAAGACCGGTTAATAAGACCTAAAATACTATTTGCCTTATTAATCTTTGTAGAAATATGTTTGCTAAATTTAAGATCTTTTTCAAAAATAACTCCTAGATCACATTCTTCTTGAGTATCCGATAAAGTCTTGTTTTTCATTACATACTGTTTTTGAGGATTTGCATGACCATAATGCATCACCTTACATTTATCAACATTAAAGTTCATTTCCCTTTTTCTGCCCAGTTCATAATTGAGTCAATATCATTTTGGAGGACATCCAACTTGCTAGTTGGTGTATATTTTGTATCATCAGCAAATATTCTAATGCTTGATTTGACATTATCTGTGATATCATTCACATACATCCTTGTGGCACTCCACTATCCACTGCTTTCCACAACGATGTACTACCTTTAATTGATACACACTGTCTTCTTTTGCAAAGAAAACTTTTTATCCACATTAATACATTTCCCTTGATTCCAAAAGACGACACTTTATTTAGTAAACGTACATGTGGGACTTTATCGAATGCCTTTGCTAGATCAAGATATATGATGTCCTAACTTTGATAATTTTCCATATAAATATTCCATTATTCCAATACATTTAGAAGTTGTAAAGCACAAGACCATCTTGTCCGAAAACCATACTGATTGTCAGATAATAATTTATTTTCCTCAATATGTTTCATTATGTGTTTTCGAATAATTTTTTCCAATGTTTTACACAATATTGACGTAGACTAACTGGTCGATAGTTACTAGGATTTGTTTTGCTTCCTTTTTATTTGTTTGGGTCGTCAGACCAAACAAATAATGGTAGCGAAATTTCAGAGCCGAATGCTGTTAATTGCAAATGCCTAAAGTAGTCCACTTTTTTTAAGCGGTTACTTCCCTTTAAATGTACACTCTCACCGAAAAATTCAGGGGAGATCAATGCGTAAAGATTGTCAAATGACAGGCGCATTAATTTTCAAGCAAAGTAGTTCCCAAATGGTCGAGATTTCTAATATTGTTTCATTCTTTCATCTGTGTTTAGCGTCGAAATAATAAGAGTTACAAACTCTAATTTAGAATAATACGGTTTTCTTCAGGCCGTTAACATATAAATTCACCGTGGCCGAGGGGTTTGCACGCTCGCTTATAAGTCGAGAGGTCTCGAGTTCAAATCCCAGTTGAAGCAACACATTTTTTTTTAAAGTCAAATAAACATTGAATTGACTATCAGTGTTGCAGTTAGTCTTTTAGCCAATTTACTACAGTTAAAACACTGGAAAGCATTGGTGGCACTATACAAAAACAAATTGGTTTATAATCTCACAACCTTCACCTTTCTGACATTCTGAGACCCAAACAAATTCAGCGCCTTCTGTGCTTTGATTTAACAAGAGCAATCAGTGATCACATGTGTCGCCTCATGATGGCCAATTTCATGTTGAGACAAATTTTGTGACAGACAGACGGACAGTGCACAACTAGACTTGGTACTGATCATTCCTGTAAAGTTTGGATAAAATTGCACCAATAGTTTATGAGGAGTAGTCCGGACAAGCTTTTGTGTATCTGGCAACACACAGAAAAAAAACACCTTTTTATCAAAGGGCCATAACTCAACCAAAAATCATTCAACCGGAAAACCTGTGCAATATGGACAAGGACTTCAGCTACAGATCAATCCTGTAAAGTTTCATTGAAATTGCATCAGTGGTATAAGAGAAGTAGTCCGGACAAACTTTAATATTAAAAATTATTAAAGGGCCATAACTGACAAAAATCATTGAACCGGAAAATGCTGACAATATGCACAACTAGACTTGGTACTGATCATTTCTGTAAAGTTTGGATGAAATTGCACCAGTAGTTTATGAGGAGTAGTCCGGACAAGTTTTGTGACGGACGGACGGATTTCCTTTGTTATTTTCTTTGTTTTCTTAAGGGCTACTAGCCCCTTAAGCCTTTGATCAGGGAATGAACCTATTGTTCTCTTTTGTTCTCTTTACTGTTATATAGCCCCTAAACCCAAAATGTTTGCTCGGACGGACAGACAGACAGACAACGGAGAAGTGATCCCTATATGTCGCCACTACTCCGTAGAGGCGACACAAAAATTGGCGATACTCTTGCATCTTTCCATGCATTTGGAAGTAATCCGTTTTCAAGTGACTTTCTAAATATAGCTTTTAACGGCCCAACAAAAACATCAGCAAGACTCTTTATTATGTATGGGTGTATATCATCTGGACCCATTGATTTATTTGGATCAAGTTCCTTTAATAAACTCAACACCTCACTCTCCGAGATATGTATATCAACACAGTCTTATCTTTCAAGTCCAAATTTTCTTTTGTAAATACTGTTGTAAAGAACTCATTTAATAATTCAGCCTTTTGCTGGTTCGAGGTTGTAAAATTACCATTTTCGTCTTTCAAACGCCATCTCTTGATTTAGTTTTGTTCTTAACATATTTCCAAAAATTTTTTGGTTCTGTCTTAGCTTTGCGTGATATAACTTTTTCATAGCTTCTTTTAGCATTTTTAATAATGTCATTTGCAGCATTTCTTATTCTTTTCTATTCATCATTGTCATCATGACGTCTTGTTGCAAGGTACTTATCCCATGCATGTCTTTTCTTTTTAATATGTTTGAGGGTTTCCCCAGTCATCCAAATTTAAGTGGTTTAGGTTTAAATCCTTTCTTAGGTTTAGACACTGGAACATATTTATTAACACATTCATAGAACTTATTTGAAAATATCGCCCACATTTCATGGATATTACAATTTTCAAAAAGCAAAATCCAATCTAATTTCTGCCATTCATTAGAGAATCCTAGTAAGTCACATTTTTGATACATGTAAAAACCATTTCCAGTATACAGCTCTTTGAACTCACAAAGAAAATCAAAAAGTAATATTACGTGATCACTACAGCCCAAAGAAGGTAAGTATTCAATATTGTTAATATTGGATTCACACAAGGTAAGAATTAAGTCCAACACATTACTTATCTGGTCATTTCTACATCTCATAAACTGTGTTACATGCTGAAATAAGTAGTTATCACGTATACACTCAATAAATTTATATTCATGATGTCAGGCCCCAGCTCGAGTACAGCTCCACGGTCTGGTCCCCCTACACAGGGACTCTCATTGACCAGATAGAGTCCGTCCAGAAAAAGGCTGCTAAGTGGGTCAAAGTTACAAACATGACTTTGGCCGTATGTCTAGTGTTACTGACATGTTGACTTCCCTTCAATGGAGGCGCCTTGACCCTCGGTGTATTGACCAACGCCTGGTCATGTTTCACAACATCTTGCATGACCAGGTGGTTATCCCTTTCCCAAAATATATCGTCCCTCTTACAAGATCATCTAGAACATCCCATCCCCATGCATTCCAACAAGTCAAAACTAAAACTGATTACTATTAATATTCATTTTTCCCCAAGAACAATAGTCCACTGGAATGCTTTACCACCTGATATCATAAACTTGTCTGGCCCCCGAGTTCAGTCTGGCTGTAAGCCGGATTGAACATACGTCTTCCTAAAATACCTTAGAACTCTATTTTTAACCTGTTTTTAACAATATACTCATTTCCATTACTTTTATAATATTCTTTTATTTCAGCTCTTTTACTAACATTCTTGTCAGTTGATGCGCTTCAAGTCTAGGTCCCAAGCAGGGGTTTGACCACAGGCGCTAGTCACATAATCAAATATTTTACATAACCAGTCTTTATGTGTATATAAAGATATAAGGCCCCCAACGGAACAAAAACATCATGTGCCTGGCAAACGAAAACACTGCTGCAAGAAGCGACCAGATCACAATTATCTCTTTGTGGTCGCCATTTGAAAGCATCAATCCAAGTGCTAACGCATTTTATTTCGTTAAAATCCCTCAAATGGCAAAGAAATTCGGAAAAGTTTCGCAAAATGCCATTATTTTCAATTCATATCTTTTTCAATGTCCATACCAGTCATGTATACAAACACGATTTCTCGTCGATTTTTACAAAATAAACAAAAAACGGCTAGAATTTCCACGTACGTTCCATAAACAAACTCTTTTCCTATCGATCTGCGGAGTCTTAACTGATCAAAAGCCCTCTACATACGTAATTCTTTAAAAAATATACAAGGACCTCGCTTGTGACAGCATTTTATCGCCATGTATAGCGCATGTATATACTGTTCCGCTCTGAATATTATACAAGGATTTGATTGGTTAAGATAATAATCGGAATACTATTGACCAATCGTATAATACCATTACTTTGCTTCATTCACCTTGAAACTTGCTTCATTCACCTGTCACTTCAAAATCAAAATGGCGCACTTTACTTACAACCAATATTTTTAGAATATTTACGTACATAGAGTGCTCTAGTTCAATTTAGACTTCGCAGATCGATAGAAAAAGAGTTTGTTTATGAAATTTATGACAAAATTATACACATTTTCTGTTTATTTTGTAGGAATCGACCAGAAATCGTGTTTGTATACATGAATAGACGGGACGTCGAAAACGACATGAATTGAAAATATTGGCATTTTGTGAAACTTTTACTTTTTCTTTGCTATTTGAAGAATTTTAATGAATTAAAAAGCGTTAACGCTTGGATTGATCCTTTCGAATGTCAACCAGAAAGAGATAACCGTGATCTGGTCGTTTCTTGCAGTGTTCTTGTTTGTTCAGCATGATGTTTTTGTTCTGTTGGAGACCTTACATCTTATTATAGTATATAGCCCACAGGTGTTCGGCGCATTGATTGGTCACTACACTCCCCCCAATACCCACTATACAACCCTCTTAAAAATGTCAAATGCATTATTTTTTCAAATAAAATGTGTTTAACTTCTTGATATATAGCCTCGAGTGCCCATGTTCCGGTGATATAAGAACATGATTGAGAATAAATCCAATTTAAAGAATGAAAAAAACAGTTTTAGCATTTGCCAAATAAAAACAAATAACTTACCTTCAAAATGCCTTGGTTTTCATTAAAATAGCATAAATAGTTCATGATTTTTTTTCAAAACTTTAACCACCTTCCAAAAATTCTTCTGTAAAAACATGGTACCCTGATTCCGGTGACGTCATACACATGCTAATCAAGGGGGGAAACTTCGAATAAAACAACAATTAGGCCACTTACATTTTTATATTGGGTTCTACAGGTACATATGTTTTATACATAGTAATTCTAATTCAAAACATAAATTTTTCACAATTTTAATCAGTTATCATTGTATGGCACATATTCTCAAGGAAGTTAATTTCCAATTTAGTTTATTTACATCTTGTAATCAGTATATATATATATATAATTATATTATTTACATATATATATATATCATTTTTATATTTTTTGGGGGGATTGAAGGAAATTGATTTTACAGTATCCCCGTACTGCCTCTTTCCGATCAGCTAACAGATTTTTCTACAATAACTGACAGTGAAATTATATTTTAAAAAAATCTCTTTAAATTCTGCGAATATTATCATTTAAGCTAATAAATGCACCAACTTTTTAAAAATTTACCTGAATTATTATTATGAATCGAGGACAAATCATTACTGACCCATTTTCCTGTTCTTCAAAATTTCACAACCACTTTTCAATCAGTTAACAAAATATAAACTGTACCACATAAAAATTGTCATACAATGTTAAAATATAATCAGTTATGTATTATGGAGAAGTTTTGACAAACTCAACTTCAGATAAATGGTAATAAACAATTGTAACCTAATTATAATGCCATTTTTCAATCTAGATATCTATTTGCAGTGGTAAAGCTGTCGTAATTGGGGTATGGATGTACATTTTAATTTGCATAACAGAGAAAGCATGTTCTTGAGAAATTTTTAGGATCTTAGGGTCTATATGACCCCATTCTAGTGAAAGCTTACTGAAAAGTTATCAGAGAGAATGTTTTTCCTTGGTTAAGTGACTGTTACTTTACTGACGTATTACCTTTAAATTAAGAATTGTATGGTAAAATATGTACATATTAAAATAATAGCTTTCGAAGTGCAGTATATATTATGACTTCATTATATTGAAACAGTTGTCCAACTTAATATCCATTTCTGCAGAATGGCAAAAAACTGAGTCTGTAAGTCAATTATTTTTAGAAAATTATTGCGATTTGTAACTGGGTAAATAAATGGAAAACACACATTTTACATATTTTGAACTAAAATGCTAGCATTTTCTTTTTTATCGCCATAATTGACATTGCTGCTAATAAATGTAGTCAAGGTGAATACAAGATGTGCTTACAGTTTGGTTACATGACAAAGTAAGGTCAAAAATAAGAAAAATTCTAGGGATGATTGAAAAGTGGTTGTGATTGAAAACTGGCAGTATGTGGATATTATATCAAGAAGTAAAACACATTTTATTTGAAAAAATAATGCATTTGACATTTTTTAAGAGGGTTGTATAGTGGGTAGTGGGGGGGGAGTGTAGTGACCAATCAATGCGCCGAACACCTGTGATATAGCCCATATAAAACTTTAAAAAGTTTGTTTCAAGCACCTGTGGGTTTGACTATATGGAAGATAGATCTAGAGAGATTCTTTCAACAGTTCAAGTTCCTTTTTCAGTTTAATGCTCTTCAATCTATCTTCCTTTGTTTGGTCTGGCGTTAAAACACCTTACTCTACCCATGCGCATATTCATGATCCCTCTTCTCCCTTCCACTTATCATCTACACAGGTTATCGGCGTGGGACCAAGCCCTACCCCTAAGGTACCACTTAAGTTTAAGTTAAACTTAAGTTTATAGTATCAGTATTATATTTTTTGATAGAATTGTTTGATTTTGTATTGACATGTATTTTGAATGTATTGAAGTATATTTGGGTAGTATAGTGGGTCCTGGGGTGGTACCTTAGGGGTAGGGCTTGGTCCCACGCCGATAACCTGTGATCATCTACAGATTCAAGGTGAACTGGCCTTGACACCAGGTTTGCTAACCAATTTAGCTGATGTTAAGTGCATTGACGAGGACAATATATTAATGACAACCAAAAAAAAATTCTAACAGTAATAATTCATAATATATCTTACCTCTTTACTGTATAGCCAACAAAAAGAAGAAAACCAAATGTGTAATCATGTTTATTCACGAATTCGAAAACCTAGCTAAACGCCGTTTTCCGGTACTTTCTGTACATAGCTCTGGGGAATTTACCATATGGTCTCAACCCGGTACGGAATTAGACCCAACCCGTTGTAGTCTAGAAAGTAGTTCTTTAAAATTTTGAAGTGGCCCAATTTAAGTCATCTCTAGTTAGATTGGTCATAATAAAAGTGTATTTATTGCATGTGTGTAGTTTTTTTGTGTTATATGATGTGTTTAAAAGTTGTTTTTTGTGTATTCTCCAGGAACTCATTTGTTGGCGGAAGGATTAAAGATGTACCGCCCACCAGCAGTCAGGAGTTTTCAAAGTGGTGAATTTAAACTGTGTTACAACAGAGTGAAGATTTCTGAAAAAAGTAGATGGCTAACCTATTATATTTTGGGCCTCATTTGACTTAAATAGTGTTGATGTTTAAAGTTGAAGACAGTATATAATTCATCAAGAACAGTGGAATCCAGAATTAAGCCTCAAATGTGACTGATTTACTATAGAACAAAGAACACGAAAATTCACCAGGCCGTCACCCTAATGAAGTGTAATAGCAAACTCGTTGTTTTCGGCCTTTTTTCAATTTAAATTGAAATAAAACAGTTATTTCTTTATAAGAAAATAATTAAATATCATTGTATGAATAATTCCATACAAAAAATAAAGTAAATACACATGTTAATACAAAAAATAACCTTATTTATTATGGAAGATTCCACTACGTCTGTTTGAATTTTATTGATTTTCATTATAAATAAAAAAAATTTTTGAATATAGCGTATTTTAATACACCTGTTAAAATCGATTAATTCTTGTGAATGATAAAGTTTTATTTGAATCGAGTTGACCTCTGGTTATATCAGCTTATCTCGTTGGTCAACGGTTTATTTTTTAGATTTCTGATTGGATTAATTCAAATTTCTGTTATTGAATTCGATAGGTTGTTTAATTACCTATATATAGATTATTTTGCTTTTGCTCGCCATTCTGTTACTTATTTCGTGGTCGAGATCACGTTTTTAGTCTTTTTGTTTTCCTAGAAAAGTTTTGTTCTTTCTATGAATGATTGAGATTTTCATATATTTGTATATGCTACCTATTGTTTCTTTTTTATGAATTTATGAATTCAGCTGTATACTTTACAAAGTAATGTTTCATACTTTGGAGTAATTCATTCTAGAGAAAATGGTATTTGACGTTTTCCTAGAATATGGACAATGAGTGATTTCTGTGTTATTTCTAGAGAAAATGGTATCTGACGTTTTCCTAGAAACAGAACAGTATTCAGTGAATTGTGTGTAAACTCGAATGAACACTGTTTTTCTTAGATTGAATGTGTATTCGAGATTTATAGATAAATCAGCGTAAGACAATTGTCACCTTTCTGTAATTTATTTGGTGAAGTTTTAGTGTTTTGTATGATTATTTTGTATAATCATATTTATTGTTGTTACTTTTATAGTATGATTATATATGTGCATATTTTTTTTTTGTAATTATGTTTATGGCCGGTGGGTTGGCGTTTTGGTAAATATTTATAATGATTAGTAATTCTTTGTGGATTGAATATTATATCATTCTATAGTTAATTAGTGTTGACCAATTTTGCAGTTATTTAGTGATAATTCGTGATCATTTATTAACCTAATTAAATATTATTATTGATATCTCTGTCTTGGTTTTTCTCTTTTAAATTTTAAATGAACAATAATTTAGCGTATTTTAATACACCTGTTAAAATCGATTAATTCTTGTGAATGATAAAGTTTTATTTGAATCGAGTTGACCTCTGGTTATATCAGCTTATCTCGTTGGTCAACGGTTTATTTTTTAGATTTCTGATTGGATTAATTCAAATTTCTGTTATTGAATTTGATAGGTTGTTTAATTACCTATATATAGGTTATTTTGCTTTTGCTCGCCATTCTGTTACTTATTTCGTAGTCGAGATCACGTTTCTAGTCTTTTTGCCCACCCACCCTAGCCCATTTGGTTTAGCAATAAGTTTTTATTGCATTTAGTTATTTTAGTACTGCGTTTTGGTAAATATTTATAATGATTAGTAATTCTTTGTGGATTGATTAATATATCATTCTATAGTTAATTAGTGTTGACCAATTTTGCAGTTATTTAGTGATAATTCGTGATCATTTATTAACCTAATTAAATATTATTATTGATATTTCTGTCTTGGTTTTTCTCTTTTAAATTTTAAATAATCAATAATTTAGCGTATTTTAATACACCTGTTAAAATCGATTAATTCTTGTGAATGATAAAGTTTTATTTGAATCGAGTTGACCTCTGGTTATATCAGCTTATCTCGTTGGTCAACGGTTTATTTTTTAGATTTCTGATTGGATTAATTCAAATTTCTGTTATTGAATTTGATAGGTTGTTTAATTACCTATATATAGGTTATTTTGCTTTTGCTCGCCATTCTGTTACTTATTTCGTAGTCGAGATCACGTTTCTAGTCTTTTTGCCCACCCACCCTAGCCCATTTGGTTTAGCAATAAGTTTTTATTGCATTTAGTTATTTTAGTACTGCGTTTTGATAAATATTTATAATGATTAGTAATTCTTTGTGGATTGATTAATATATCATTCTATAGTTAATTAGTGTTGACCAATTTTGCAGTTATTTAGTGATCATTTATTAACCTAATTAAATATTATTATTGATATTTCTGTCTTGGTTTTTCTCTTTTAAATTTTAAATGAACAATAATTTAGCGTATTTTAATACACCTGTTAAAATCGATTAATTCTTGTGAATGATAAAGTTTTTATTTGAATCGAGTTGACCTCTGGTTATATCAGCTTATCTCGTTGGTCAACGGTTTATTTTTTAGACTTCTGATTGGATTAATTCAAATTTGTGTTATTGAATTTGATAGGTTGTTTAATTACCTATATATAGGTTATTTTGCTTTTGCTCGCCATTCTGTTACTTATTTTGTAGTCGAGATCACGTTCTAGTCTTTTTTGCCCACCCACCCTAGCCCATTTGGTTTAGCAATAAGTTTTTATTGCATTTAGTTATTTAGTACTGCGTTTTGGTAAATATTTATAATGATTAGTAATTCTTTGTGGATTGAATATTATATCATTCTATAGTTAATTAGTGTTGACCAATTTTGCAGTTATTTAGTGATAATTCGTGATCATTTATTAACCTAATTAAATATTATTATTGATATCTCTGTCTTGGTTTTTCTCTTTTAAATTTTAAATGAACAATAATTCTTTGGATTAGATATGAAAGGAATATTGATAATTTTCAAAAAACATCAATTTTTTTCACCTTAAACGGTTAAATAATGATAGAAAAATAGAAATATCACGTAACTGTTGTAGTGTTGTTAGAATTTAGAGATTAGCTCCGCCTACTTGATTAAATATGCACACTCTGAGAACTCTCTCTCTCTCTGAGCCCTCTGATAGACAGTTTAGATTACACATGCAATGTAGCAACACCTCTGTGAATACTCTTGTAAATAAATCTTAGAATAGAATGTTTATATTGAGTTTTCAATACAGTACAACTGTGTTATGTACTTCATTTGGTGTAATTCCCCGGAGCTAAAACGGTAACGTACCGGAAAACGGTGTTTAGCTAGGTTTTCGAAAAGGTCAATTAGTAAAACCTTTTCAGCCAACACGAAGCAGCCAACACGAACAATTTCAATTCGTACTCAATACTTTCGCGTAAATTAGTGTTTACCACTTCGCACTTTATCAATAAATAATTTATTTTCTTTTTCGATCATAAATTAAAATATTTCATCGTTTTGTATGTTCCTAATTCAATCAGTTTAAAATTTGAACATTAATAGACATAAAAAAAACAAATTTCAAAGATGATTTAAAAGGAATGGGGCACAAAGAACCACATGCAGTTACTCGTTTCAACGCCCCCTATCAAATGTCACGGGTAAAGGTATATTCGGCACTAAAGACCAAACATATACCTAAATTTATCGTTACTGTAAATGCTAAAAACATCGTACAAATCAGAATACAATATTTACCATTGAAAAGTAAAAATGATTAAAAATATACACAAAGCCCTTAACATTATTAAAACGACCACTCTATAGATCTGTCCCTCAGAAGGAATGTGACACTTATACTGGCATACCACCTTAATCAGGGCTTTCACACCTTTATGTTTTTTTATGTATTAAATGAGGAAATACTACCCGCCTAAATGACTGAAATACTGTTGGAAAAAGGCGTAGAATGAAACAAATAAACAAACAAAAATGAGGTTATATGCGTTTAAGATATTAGCAGACACTAATATTCTAGCTGTATCAATAAAAGCAATTTCTTCGTCAAATACGTTACTCTTTGAACAACTCCTAGCGGTCAAACTAAGTAATGTGACGGGTATAGCTATATTTGGCACTAAAGACCAAACATATACATACATAATTTATCAAAATTGTATATGCTTGATATAATCGTACAAAATAATGCATGATATGATATTTACTATTGCAGTTTAGTGAAAGTGATAAAAATATATACAAAGTCCGTAACTTTTATACGACCCCTCTGTCCGTCGGAAGGAATGTGACACTTCTACTGTCATACCATCTTAATCAGGGCTTTCAACCATTTATGTTTCTTATATGTGTTCAATGAGGAAATATGCGTTTAAGATATTGGCAGACACTAATTTTCTATATCAATAAAAGTAATTTCTATGTCAAATACGTTACTCTTTGAACACCCCCTATCGGTCGAACCAAGTAATGTGACGGGTATAGCTATAGTCGGCAATAAAGACCAAACATACACCTACATTCATCAATGTTATAAATGCTTGAAATAATCGTAAAAAAATCATGATATGATATTTACTATTGCAGTTAAATGAAAACGATTAAAAATGCATACAAAGTTCGAAACTTTGAAACGACCCCTCTGTCCCTCGGAAGGAATGTGACACTTATACTGCAACACTACCTAAATCAGTGCTTTCACACCTTTATGCTTCTTATTTGTTAAATGAGGAAATATGCGTTTAAGATATTAGCAGACACTAATATTCTGTAACAAAAAAAGCAATTTCTTCGTAAAATACGTTACTCTTTGAACACCCCCTACCGGTCAAACCAAGTAATGTGACGGGTATAGCTATATTTGGCACTAAAGACCAAACATATATCTACATTTATCAATATTGTATATGCTTGAAATAATCGTACAAACAATTCACGATATGACATTTACTATTGCAGTTTAATGGAAAAAAAAAACAACTTCTCTGTCAAATACGTTACTCTTTGAACACCCCCTACCGGTCAAACAAAGTAATGTGACGGGAATGGCTATAGTTGGCACTAAAGAACTGACATACACCTACATTAATCAGTATTGTAAATGCTTGAAAAAATCGTACGAAAAAATTCACGATTTGATATTTAATAAAAAAATTGGGCCTCTTATGTTAAAGATATTCTTTCAAGTAACGGATTTAGGTATGTCTGGGATAACCAATTTGATATTGAAATTCCGATTAACTCTATAAAACAAAGATTATTGGACACATATATACAGAAATGGTATACCGAAATTAATAATTCTTCAAGATTACAAACTTATTGTCTATTTAAACACAATTTTGTTAGGGAATTATATTTAGACTCCATACATGAAAATAAATACAGAGTAGCACTTACTAGGTTTAGAACCTCTTCACACAATCTTTTTATTGAAACAGGAAGATATGATAATACCCTACGTGAAGACCGAATATGTAAATCATGTAACATGAGCAAAATTGAAAATGAATACCACTTTCTGCTTGTGTGTCCACACTATAGAGAGCTTAGAATAAAATTTTTTAAACCTATATATTGTCATTGGCCAAACATGTATAAATTTGATAATCTTTTATCATCTAGATCAAAGAGAACATTGTTGGCATTGTCTAAATTTTTGTATTTTGCAAATCAGAAACGTATTTCTTGATCACACATAACCATATAACAATATGGACGACATTTAGCAATTTAGGATGTATGAAAATCTAGAATTGTTTATTTTTCTGGCAAATATTTATACTCTCTGGAAAATTGTTCTGTTTCTCATTGTATGTATATGTTTATTTGTATTTCTATGGCTATAAACATTGTACTATGTTTTATGCTTAATAAAGTTCGTATTCGTATTCGTAATATTGCAGTTTAGTGAAAAAGATTAAAAGTATATACAAAGTCCGTAACTTTGAAACGACCCCTCTGTCCCTCAGAAGGAATGTTAATCTTAATCAGGGCTTTCACACCTTTATGTTTCTTTTGTGTTCAATGAGGAAATATGCGTTTAATATATTAGCAGACACTTATTTTCTGTATCAATAAAAGTAATTTCTTTGTGAAATTCGTTACTCTTTGAACACCCCCTACCGGTCAAACCAAGTAATGTGACGGGTAAAGCTATATTTGTCACTCAAGAACAAGCATATACCTACACTGATCAATATTGAAAATAGTTCAAATAATCGTACAAAAAGTCAGAAAATAATATTAACTGTTTGAATTAATTGAAAAAGATCAAGAATATATGCAAAGTTCACAACTTGGAAACGACCCTCCTGTCTTTCAGATGGAATGTGACACTTAAACTGCCATACAACCCTATTAAGAGCTTTTATACTTTTTTTTATGAAAATGAGCAAATGTAAAAGAAGGCAATATGCGAAACAAATACCAACCGCAGGCACTATTTTTGTGTTTGAATATTTGTTATTTATTCAAATTAGGCCTTTAAGTGAAGTACCTATTTCTAGTTACGGACTTTGCATATATTTTTAATTATTTTGACTAAACTACAATAATAAAAATCATATGGTGACTTTTTTGTACGATTATTTCAAGCATTTACAATATTGATAAACGTAGGTATATGTTTGGTCTTGAGTGCTAACTATAGCTGTACCCGTCACATTTCTTTGTTTGGTCAATAGGGGGTATTCAAAGAGTAACGTATTTAACGAAGAAAATGCTTTTTTGATACAGAATATAAGTGTCTGCTAAAATCTTTGACGCATATTTCCTCATTGAACACATAAGAAACATTAAGGTATAAAATCCCTGATTAAGGTAGCATTGCAGTATAAGTGCCACATTCCTTCTGAGGGACAGAGGGGTCGTTTCAAAGTAACGAACTTTGTATATAATTTTAATTATTTTCACTAAACTGCAATAGTAAATATCATATCATGATTTTTTGTACGATTATTTCAAGCATTTACAATATTGATAAATGTAGGTATATGCTTGTTTTTAGTGCCAAATATAGCTATACCCGTCACATTACTTGGCTTTATCGATAGGGGCTATTCAAAGAGTAACGTATTTAACGAAGAAATTGCTTTTACCCCTATTTATACAAAAAATTAGTGTCTGCTAATATCTTAAACGCATATTTCCTCATTTAACAAATTAGAAACATAAAGTTATGAAAGCCCTGATTAAGGTGGTTTGGCAGTATAAAAGTCACATTCCTTCTGAGGGACAGAGGGGTCGTTTCAAAGTTACAGATTTTGTATATATTTTTGATCATTTTTACTTAAATGCAATAGTTAAAATTATTTCGTGAATTAATTGTACGATTATTTCAAGCATTTACAATATTGATAAATGTAGGTATATGTTTGGTCTTTAGTGCCAACTATAGCTATACCCGTCACATTACTTTGTTTGACTGATAGGGGGTGTTCAAAGTGTAGCGTAATTGACGAAAAAAATGATTTTGATACAGAAAATTAGTGTCTGCTTACATCTTAAATGCATATTTCCTCATTAAACACATAAAAACATACAACTATGAAAGCCTTGAATAAGGTGGGTTGGCAGTATAAGTGTCACATACCTTCTGAGGGACAGAGTGGTCGTTTCAAAGTTACGGATTTTGTATATATTTTTGATCATTTTTACTTAAATGCAATAGTAAATATCATTCCGTGATTTTTTTGTACGATTATCTCAAGCATTTATAATATTGATAAATGAAGGTATATGTTTGGTCTTGAGTGCCAATTATAGTTATACCCGTCACATTACTTGGTTTGACCGATAGGGGGTGTTCAAAGAGTTCCGTATTTGAAGAAATTGCTTTTATTGATACAGAAAATTAGTGTCTTCTTTGGTTTATATCCTCATTTTTCCTCATTGGACATAAAAGAATCATAAAAGTCTGAAATCCCTTCATAGTTCGGTATCGCAGTTTAAGTATCGTATTCCGTCAGAGACAGAGGGGTCGTTTCAAAGTTACGAGTTTTGTATATATTCTTAATTATTTTTTTACTAAAAATTAACAATAAATATTACACTGGGTTTTTTTGGGTACGATTATTTCAAGCATTTACAATTTTGATAAATGTAGGTATATGTTTGATCTTGACTTATCTTTAGTGCCAAATATAACTATACCCGTCACAAGTGTTAGAAGAAAATGCTCTTCTTGGTGTCTGCTACTATTTATTTAATTCGCGTATTTTTTATTGAACATACAACAATCCTAAACGCATGAACGCACTTAATACGCTGTTATTGCAGTATTACTGTGACACAAATAAATAGCATTATTAGAGTTTAAACCCTCTTCATTTACATTAAAACCAGGGATTTTCTATTTATCCTTCCATAGGCATAGCAGGGACTGTTACTAACCGGCGGCTTCCCCGGAGAGAAATTCTTTAAAAATATACCCTTTTCCCCAAAAATGATATTAAATAAAATACATTTTCCCTTTGGCAAATATACCGTATGATTACCACAATATTATGGACAGGGCTGATTAAGAACGAAATGAAGGGCAGGTCTTGTGATGATATCTGTTTAACTCTGATACATAAACCTTGACCTTTATATGTTAGCACAGTATAATTCCATGAATGCCTGAATGGGCAGCTCATATAACAGGCGATTCCCGCCATTTACCAGTTCTTCGATTAAACTAGATTAATTCACATCTGTGTTCTTCTTATTAATTTACTTCAGAAGTCCGTATAATTATAATTTCAAGCTGTATGTATACGTACACAAAATAAACAAGAGGGCCATCATTGCCCTAAGTCACTCACCAGAAACAACAGCTTTTCAGTGTTGGAAATTATTTTCTGCTGAAAGGCAAGTCCAGTTCCTTTGGCAAGTTCAACTCAACTTTAACTTGCCCCTCTAGTAATATACTTTTACAACACTGATTGTTTTAGCTTTTTTCTTCATAATAAACAATAGGGCCACTAAGATGGCCCTAAATCACTCATTTAACCCATCATTTCATTATTCACAAGTTAAATTGAAATATTTTGCCCTAATATTATGGAAAGGCTTTGTTAACAATATGTATGTTGCAAGTGTGTTCCTATGAGACTATGTAGAATAAATGCAGAATAAATGACCACTAGAGCAGGATTAATTTTGACTGGACAATTTTTTATAACTTTTTTGAATGAAAACACAAAATGTCACATGCAAAACATATTAGGTGTAGATGTTTGAAGTTTACAGTTTGGGACAACAAATTTTTTATACATTCTTTATGATAACATAACTGTACCTCAAAAAAAAGACAATAGATCAAACATTGTAAGAAATATGAAAAGTAGGCCAGTTGATATCAAAATTCAATTTAGCATCAGAAATTACACCCCTAGTACAAATTTCAAATCTGTATGTCATAAAACACAAGAATGAAGGTCAACTTATATCAAAAATATCAAAAGTAGGTCAGTTGATATCAAAATTCATTTCGGCATCAGAATTTAAGAACCTGGTCCAAATTTAAAATCTAAATGTCAAAATACAAGAAAGTGGGTCAAATGGTGTCAATAATACCTAAAGTATGTCAGCTGGTATCAAAATTGAGTTCAACATCAAAAATTACACAAATTACACACCTGGTCCAAATTTCAAGTCTGTACATAAAAGACAAAGAAAGTAGTTAAAGCGATATCAAATATATCAAAAGTAGGCCAGTTCATATCAAATATTATATCAGTTCAGGATCAGAAATTAAACCCCTTCAGTAGTCAGTTGATTTCTTAATTCGTTTCACATTAGAAATTACATTCCTGGTCCAAATTTCAAGTCTCTATACATCAAAAACAAGAAAGTAAGTAACAATGGTTTCAAAATATCAAAAACAGTTCCACTGATAATGCACATGAAATTCAGGTTCAACAGTCTGTCCCAAAATTTATTGAAATGTGCTTTTTCCAAGTTTAAATCCAATTCAACAAAAAAAATACAATTTTTAACAAAATTCAATAAAAAAATGAGCATAAAAACTCATCTATGTTAAAAAGATACTGGAGAAAGAAATTTAATGTTTCTTTAGGCCTATTTTTTTCCTGGTTAATGACCTACAACTGACCTTACAATTATGCAGTATGATGTCCGAATTCTAGACCTGTACCTGGGATATTCACAAATCATAAACATGTCATGACATTAAGACTTTCTCCAAGCCATTGAACCTCTTTTGGAAAAATTGAATAACATATGTACACATTCCAACATGAGTTGTTGTTTCCTTTTCACAAACGGTCAATCAAATTAAAATGAGCAAACTTGATGAAAGACTACCTAAGAATGCTACAGACAAAGTTTGGTGATCATCCATCAAATATTTCAGTAGGAGATGATGTTCAAAGGTTTTCTATATTAAGCTTTAGCGGCCCCTTAAAGGGGCCAATCAAATTAATATGAGCAAACTTGATAAAAGACTACCTAAGAATGCTACAGACAAAATTTGGTGATCATCCATCCACTACTTCTGTAGAAGGAGACGTTTAAAGGTATTTCTATTTTTAGCTTAAGCTGCCCCTAAAAGGGGCCAATCAAATAAATATCAGCAAACTTGATATAGACTACCCAAGAGTGCTACATACAAAGATTGTTGATTAATCAGTAGGAAATGATGTTCAAAGATTTTTCTATTTTTAGCTTTGGAGGCCCCTAAAAGGGGCCAATCAAATTAATATGATCAAACTTGATAAAAGACTACCGAAGAATGCTACATACAAAGTTTGGAGATCATGCATCGATTAGTTCTGTAGAAGATGTTTAAAGGTATTTCTATTTTCAGCTTAAGCGGCCCCTAAAAGGGGCCAATTAAATTCATATGAGCAAACTTGATAAAAGACTACCTTAGAATGCTACCGACAAAGTTTGGTGATCATCCATCAATAAGTTCTGTAGAAATAGACATTTAAATATATTTCTATTTTTAGCCTTTGCAGCCCCTAAAAGGGGCCAATCAAAATAATATTAGCAAACTTGATAAAAAAACTACCTAAGAATGCTACAGACAAAGTTTGATGATCATCCATCTATTAATTCTCTAGAAATAGACATTTAACGGTATTTCTATTTTTAACTTTTGCTGCCCCTAAAAGGGGCAAATCAAATTAATATGAGCAAACTTGATAAAACACTACCCGAGAATGCTACCGACAAAGTTTCGTGATCATCCATCAATTAGTTCTGTAGAAGAAGACGTTTAAAGGTTTTTCTATTTTTAGCCCTAGAGACCCCTAAAAGGGGCCAATCAAAATAATATTAGCAAATTTGATAAAAGACTACCTGAGAATGCTACAGACAAAGTTTGGTAATCATCCATCAGTTAGTTCTGTAGAAATAGACGTTTAAAAGGTATTTCTATTTTTAGCTTTAGCAGCCCCTAAAAGGGGCCAATCAAATTCATATGAGCAAACTTGATCAAAGACAACCCAAGAATGCTACAGACAAAGTTTGGTGTTCATCCATCCATATGTTCTGTAGAAGAAGATGTTTAAAGGTTTTTTCTATTTTTAGCCCTAGAGACCCCTTAAAGGGGTCAATCAAATTAATATGAGCAAACTTGATAAAAGACTATCCAAGAATGCTACAGACAAAGTTTGGTGATCATCCATCCATTAGTTCTGTAGAAGAAGATGTTTAAAGGTTTTTCTATTTTTAGCTCAGCTAACCCCTCAAAGGGGCCAATAGAAATGACATGAGCAAATTCAAGTGTGACTGTCACAAGGATGCTACAGACCAAATTTGAAGTAAATCTGCTTAGTAGTTTCAGAGAAGAAGACAATTGTTGACGCATGACAACGGACGACGGACGCCGGAGTATCCCCCTTTGATACTAATAGCTCACCCTGAGCCTTCGGCTCTGGTGAGCTAAAAATATTACATGGTGTCAGAAAGAGTAAAATTATTGGAATACAAGAATTCAGTTACATTAATCACAAAAAAAAGTTAAATGGAATTAACAGGATTATCTCCTCCAGTAATGAACTGGGAAGCTAGCAACCTCCCTGAACAATGGACTAAATTTCAACGACATGTTGAAATTATGTTCTCCGGACCACTGAAGGGAAAAAGCGACGAAGAAAAAGTATCATATCTGTTAATATGGGTTGGAGACAAAGGTAGAGAGGTTTTTGCAACATGGGAACCATTCACATGTGATGATGTGAAAACCTCACAGAAATACTATGAAAAATTCAAATCACATGTTCAGCCAACATTGAATCCCATTTTGCAAGATACAAATTCAACAATGAAGTTCAGGGAAGTAAAAGCATCGACAAATTTGTCACGCGGCTGAGAATAAGTGCTGCTGACTGTAATTATGCGAATAAAGATGAAATGATAAGAGACAGAATTGTATTTGGGACAAGCTCGTCAAAAATCAGGAAAAAACTGATAAACAAAGGATACGACCTCACTCTAGAAAATGCAATACAAATTGCCCAATCCTACGAATACTCGCAACAACAACTCAGTTCGATGGCAGCATCCAGTGAAGTTAACGCTGTCAGGCAGACAACCAAAAAGGAATCTTATCGTCAAAAACAACAAATCAGTCACAGAGATGCCAAAAAGAAAACCCTGCAAGGTCACATGTGTCAAAGATGTGGACATTCCAAACATGCGTATGGAGTCCGATGCCCAGCACAAAACGAAACTTGCTTCAAATGTGGAAGAATTAATCACTTTGCTAGTGTTTGCAGATCTACAGAAAAATCCATTCATAATGTGAATGACAATTGTGGACATAATTCGAGTAGTGATGAGGAATTCTATGTTGATACTGTAAGTGCTTCTTCTTCTCTTGATCGTGCAAATGCCCAAATATATGTCGGCCCCTCCCAACACCCTGTTAAGTTCAAAATTGATACCGGTAGTTCGGCAAATTCAACAAGCTTAATATTAATCACCCGCTGGAAGCTCCAGGCAGTCGTTTAACCTCATATACAGGTCAGGCATTACCTGTCTGTGGCACAATAAGTTTACAGTTAAGATATAAAGATAAAACAGTACAAACTGTGTGTTACATTGTTGGTAGCCAATCAGTACCTCTCCTAAGTTTAAAATCATCAATTGAACTAGGGTAAATACAGGTCACATATTCAGTAGAAAACTCTGCTCAAGTAAACACAGCCACTCTCGATAAACAAAGAGTTATGTCAGAGTACTGTGATTTATTCCGAGGAGTAGGGGTCATCCCAGGTGAAAGTAAGTTACATAATAAAGCAAATGCTACTCCTGTAATAAACGCACCTAGACGCGTTCCCGAAGCATTGAGACATAGATTGCATGATGAGCTCCAGCGTATGGAGAACGAAAGGATTATATGCAAGGTTACAGAACCTACAGACTTGGTAAATTCCTTAGTCATAGTAGAAAAGCCTAAAACGGGAAAACTAAGGATTTGTCTTGATCCTTAAGCCTTAAATGATGCTATCAGACGTCCTCATTATCCCATGAGAATAATTGAGGACGTGACATCAAGACTGACTGATGCTAAATATTTTAGCATCTTAGACATTACAGATGCCTATTGGAGCGTAAAATTAGACAAAAAATCCTCCCTTCTGACGACTTTCAGCACGGTATTTGGTAGATATAGATGGTTACGACTACCGTATGGAATCTCAGCTTCAAACGACATATTTATGCAGAAAGTGGACGAAATCTTTGAGGGACTGACTGGTCTTACTGCAATTGTAGATGATATATTGATATATGGGAGGTCTCGCGAGGAGTATAATGCAAACTTGCGCAGTGCCCTCGAAAGAGCTAAGTCAAAAGGTATTAAGTTCAATCCTGACAAATGTATTATAGGTGTCACTGAAGTCCCATTTTTTGGTCATCTAATTACATTAAATGGATTAAAAACTGACCCTTCAAAAATCGAGGCAATTTCAAGCCTTGAAATACCAAATCTTGAGAACATACTTGGTATGGCTAACTACCTACAGAAATTTTCTCCAAACTTAGCCGAGATCACAAGCCCTATGGGATTGTTACTCAAGAAAGACACCGAGTTTATATGAGATGAACCTCAAACTGAAGCATTCAACAAAATGAAATCAATCATTACAGAGAGCCCAGTACTATCCTATTTTAACCCAAAGTTACCAGTAACACTTGATTGTGACAGTTCAAAAACTGGGGCAGCTGCAACTTTAATCCAAAAAAGCACGCTGTTGCTTTTGCATCCCGAACCGAGAAACCGAGTCAAATTATGCAAATATTGAAATGGAACTTTAAGCAATACTGTACGCTTGCAAGCGCTTCCACCAGTATGTATATGGTAGACACATAACTGTGCACTCGGACTGTAAACCTTTAAGCTCAATCATGCAGAAAAGCTTATCGGCATGCCCTCCTAGACTTCATAGAATGAGATTACAAATGTCTAAGTTATGACCTTGACGTTAAACATGTGTCACAGGGTCAAATATATTTCCGGTGGAACAGAAACAAAACTCTGGGCGTAGGTTCGATGTTTTTAATGACTCCAAATAAAAATGGTCTAAAAATATAATAAAATAATTATACATCTTACAAATACAATACATAGAAAAACAAAATACAATGAAATAACAATATATACACAATCGACGCGGAATAAGAAAATACATAAGAAATACAATTAATATTCTAATATTAATACTATTCTTACCACAGCGTCTGTAATTAAACTATTTCAATATAAATTGAAATAGGTAAAGTAAATGTAGATCTATATAAATGTTAAGTAAATTAACTTTAGTTTTACTATGTCTGACTCGTAAGAGATGACTGTAAAGAGTGAGCGGGACAGGAAAAGCAAACAGTGCGCAGAAGTAAAGAATATTTAAAAGAACCAATGGATATCTCTCTCACATAGAATCATACATAACAAACACAAAAATTGGATAAGTTACAAGAAAGAAAGAGTGACCAGTGTTCACGATATTGCACGGGTGAGATCGACAATGTACATCATTGACGGAAATTGTCGATTTTCACCGATTCAATACCGGAAGTTAAACTTATACGATAAAACCTAAACGAAACCGAATAAAAACGCGCGTGCACGATGTTTCCGCTTAAATAAAACTATGGAAAGCCACGGCTGCCATTACCATATAATTTCAATCTGTGACATTCTCCCCTGGTAGGAGAAAATGGCTCCTGACATTTTCCTACACTAATTAATTTACAGAATCTATCAACAAGTTAAAATACATTTAAATTAATACTACCTAACCTATTTAAGTAAATTCAAGTAAATTTCAGCAATATTTATTTAATAATTAAACTGAAATTAATTTTAAATTTTAAGCCAAAATTTTCCAAAAACAATTACTGAAGTTAAGATTCTGAACATCTGAAAAGTTTATAATCAATAAACAATTGCGAAAATAATACATCTGCTGAAAATTAAAATATCAACAATCATTTGCTGAAAATGAAAATATCAACAATCATTTTCCAATTTGCATCAGCCTATAATAAAACACATTTAAAAACATACTCTATCTCATTAATGTATACTGAAATAGATATATAAGAATAACATGACTGCAAGAGTAATGGTACATTAAAGGCACATATTGACATTTAGCATGTTAAAGGAACAACACTGAATATGTCAACATTAAAGGTACTGCACCATATTTTCTGAAAAGATAACTATAACATTTTCAAACACAAAATTCAGATAAAATATCAAAAAGAAATGCATTTAATATGAATCATTAACCATAACATTTCGAAATGCAATATACATATTTCATTTACTTGTACTCTCTCGAAAATCTGAAATGTAAATTGCACACACAGAAATAATAATTATTTCTGATATAGATTTCATGTTTAAACCTGAAACTTTATACCTATTCTGTAATGTAAAACACAGAAATTAAGTTCAGTAAACAAAACACATATAAATCAAAACTGAAATACAATATTTCAATCATTTATATGGAAAATCAAAAGTCATATCTATTATGTGACATTCTCCCCTGATCTGCAAAAGATTGAGGATACAAAATGTCATGATTTTGAAAATCAACATTTGCTGTAATGGGTCTAACCCACTCACCATACCTATTTGGTGGTTTTCTAACCCTTGATGACCTTCGAACAATACTGGGGTCATCTGTAACAAGAGAAAAATTGTTACTATTAGAAACATTAGTATTTAAATTACTATTTGATAAAATAGCATTATTATGGGAACTACTAGATTGGTTTCCACCTGAAAAATTAGAATAAAGGTTATCAACAGAAAAATTATCTCTAAAATGTAAATTTGGAGAAACATGTTGAGACCCTAAATTCTGTGAAAATAATGACATCTCTCCACCAGTAGATGACAACTGATCCTCACAAACAACATGTGTATTGTTGGTTGGCTGCACCGGTCTTAGTACACGGGGCTTGGATGCTGGTCTTCTATGTGGAGGGATGTATCTAGGAGTTTCACTTCCTGTGCTGCAGTCTGAGTCTGACTCTTGCTCTGGTACAACTCCTATGGTCTGTTCCCTTCTGTCTGGTCTGGCTTTTGGCTTAGAAACATGCTTTTCACTCTGTGTCTCATCGTAAGTGTATGGTATAGACATCAGAGGAAGAAGGAGGTTTCTATGTAGGGTCTTCTCTTTTCCCTTGCCAGCTTCCTTCTTCAGCTTGTAGACTGGTATGTCTTCATTGGGTATGCCTACTATGATGTAAGGTTCCTTCTCCCACTTGTCGTCTAACTTGCCTTTAGGGCTAACGTTCCTGATGAGGACCCTGTCTCCAACCTCCAAAGTAGAGTGTCGAACCTTAGCATCATAGTAGGTCTTGTGTCTCTGTCCTTGTTTGATGGAGGTTTCTTGGGCAGTCTTGTATGCAAACTCCATCCTCTTCTTCAACTTGTCAACATAGGACTCTCTGGACTTCGACTTCTGTTGATGCTCGAGACCCAAGAATGCATCAATGGCTAGGCGTGGGTGCCATCCAAACATCAAATAATGTGGAGAGTAGCCAGTTGACTCATGTTTCGTTGCGTTGTAGGCATGAACAAGAGGCTTGACAAAGTCCTTCCAATTGCTCTTACCCTCCGAGTCCAGAGTACCAAGCATACCGAGTAACGTCGAGTTAAAACGCTCGGTTCGTCCATTACCCATAGCGTGGTAGGGTGTTGTTCGAGACTTCTCCACCCCTGCAATCCTACACAGCTCCTGTATAACCTTACTTTCAAAGTTACGGCCCTGATCACTGTGCAGTCTTGCAGGAAAAGAGTAGTGACAGAAGAAGTTCTTGAACAACACTCTTGCTGTTGTGTGGGCTGTTTGGTTTCTGGTCGGTATGGCCTGGGCGTACCTAGTAAAATGATCAGTAATAACTAGGATATTTTCATATCCACCACTAGATTTCTCTAATGATAGATAATCAATACAGACAATCTCCATAGGATAAGAAGTCTGTATAGGTACCATATGGGCAGAAGGTTTAGTTGGCGTCTTTCTCCTTATGCAATACGGACAGGTTCGAATCCTTTCAAGGACATCTTGTTCCATATGGGGCCAAAAAAACCTCTGCTTAACAAGCCATAGGGTCCTATCACGCCCTTGATGACCAACCTCATCATGTAAACCTGTCAAGGCAATACCTATAAAATGAACTGGTAACACTAATTGAAAAATTTCATTACCATTTATTTCTACTTTTCTAAAAAGGACTTTCTCCTGTATAAAAAGAGAAGACTTATGTCTAATATAAAATTGTACTGCCTTTGACTCTTGTTTAATTTCCTGTTGGTTTAAAATAATTTTATTGTTTAAAATATGATAAAATCTAGCAATATCAGGATCTTTTTGCTGTTCCTGTGAAAAATCAACACTTGAAAAATCTGTAAAATCAATAATAGGTTCAGGGTTAAGTTCAAGGTCACTATCACCTGAAACAACAACACTTTCTGCTTAAGGAAGTACATCAGATTTTAATAAAGCTGAATTATACATTGCCTTAATAACATCTGATAATAAAACAGTTTCCTTTGCAGGATTTCTAGGTCGTCTGCTTAAGCCATCAGCATCAGCATTTGATTTTCCACACCTGTAAACAATTTTAAAATCAAAGTTACTTAAAGCTGCTAACCAACGATGACCTGCAGCATCCAACTTGGCTGAGGTGGTTACATATGTCAAGGGGTTGTTGTCTGTCCTGACTAAAAAAGAATTTCCATACAAATAATCATGGAATTTGTCAGCTATGGCCCACTTAAGACATAAAAACTCTAACTTATGTGCCGGATAATTCCTTTCGCTGGCACGTAAACCTCTGCTGGCATAACATATGACACGCTCTAGTCCATCTTGCTCCTGATATAAAACTGCGCCAAGACCTTCTGTCGAGGCATCACAATTAACAATAAAAGGTTTGGTAAAATCAGCATATGCTAAAACAGGGGGTTTGGATAGTTTATCAATAATACTATCAAAAGCTGTTTGTTGAGCATCTCCCCATATCCATGGAGTTTTGGTCTTCTTACTCTTCTTAGAAGCTTTATTAGTTGGATGTCCTACAAGAAGATCATTTAAAGGTTTAACTATTTTTGCATAATCAGGAACAAAACGTCTGTAGTACCCTGAAAATCCAAGAAAAGTTCTTAATGTTTTAACATTATGAGGAACAGGCCATGTTTTCAAAGGTTCTGTTTTAGAAGGATCAGTATGAATGCCTTTGCTGAAATATCATAACCAAGATAAGTTACACGTGTACTAAAAAAATTCACACTTGGAGGTTTCAGCTTTAAACCATGTTTTTCCAAACGCTCGAAAACTGCTTCCAAACGAGAAATATGTTCTTCAAAAGTTCTGGAAAAAATAAGGACATCATCTAAAAATATCAAACATTCTTTAAGGTTTAACTCCCCCATACAGTTTTCCATCAACCGCTGAAAAGTACTAGGAGCATTGGTAAGACCAAATCCCATTCTTTTACATTCATAAAAACCTAAAGGACCTACACTAAAAGCTGTCTTTTCTCGATCTTCTTCAGCAATTTCCACCTGGTAATAACCACTGCGTAAATCTAATTTAGAATAATATTTTGTATTAACTAAAGAATCCAATAAATCATCAACTCTAGGTAATGTGTAAGAGTCTTTGACAGTACGCTTGTTCAGCTGTCTGAAATCAATACAAAAACGCAAAGAATTATCCTTTTTCCTAACTAAAACAACATTACTACAATAAGGTGACTGGCTTTCTGTTATAGCAACACATTCTACCATTTCCTTCAAATGTTGCCTTACTTCTTCATACATAGCAGGTGGGACTCTGCGATATGGTAACTTGAATGGTTTGTCATCTGTAAGAGTAATATGATGTTTGATTAAATCAGTTTTACCAATATCAGTTGAAGATTTTGAAAATATATGCTCCCATTTGCCAATAACTTGCTGCAATCTCAAAAATTGCTCATCAGTGAGGTTTTCTTTGTTGACCTTAATACCTAAATCCTGTAAAACTTGAAAAGATTTATTAGAATTTGTTTCAGGTTTTGGATCTGATACTTCAGGTTTCCATGAATCCATAACCTTAACTTCTGAAAGAGAACAAAATACAGAATTAGGTTTGATTTTAATAACCTTGGCTGTCATATTACAAACTCTGACAGGAATCCTAGATGTAGTCCCAGCATTATCAAGGGAAACAACTCTTGGACATATATTTAAACCTGAAAGTTGAGGTTTCTCAATTGCTTCAGTAATAGCATTACAAACACCATCTTTTTTCCTCACTAAACCTGAAATAGTGGTAACCTGAAAAGGCTGAACAACAATTGGTGTTTTGCTTGTAGATTTCACTGAAATAGAATTGACACATTTCATAGCATCTACAGCTATTTTAAAAGGATCTGTTGAAGAAACATTTTCATCAACACTACAAAAACGTAAAACATTGGTACCAATAACACCAGGTACTGACTGTCGGTACTCTGTATCAGGAACAACTAAAATAGGAATAAAAACACAATTTTCTAAAATATCAGGAATAAAAACATCACCCTCAATATAACCTTTGTATGGGATCTTACTACCACTGGCACCTACAATATCTAATTTAAAATCTGAAATATCTAATAATTCAGGTTTTGGTTCCAAACTGTTGTAGAAAGACTCTGAAATCAAAGTAACCATTGAACCTGTATCAACTAAAACTTTGGTGTCTACACCACAAATTCTTGCTGTGCCCTCATTAGCCTCACCAACCAACCTATCAGATAAAATAGATTTGGAGCTCTTGTTGCAGCTGACTTCCTCAGTGTGCCCCACCACAGAGGAGTCTAAACTTTTGGGTCAACAGTTTTAGTGTTGTCAGACCTGTTAAAAGAAGAATTGTCAGAATTATTTGACCTAACATTAACATTCTGTTGATGACCACTCCCTCTAAAGTTTCCTCTGTTATAACCTGTAAAAGAATTTCTATTGTATCTTGAATAATTTCCTCTATAACCTGAAAAATTTCCTCTAATACCAGAAAAAGATTGTTTATTATGACCTGAAAAAGATCTGTCATTAGTTGAGGAATCTTGCTTCTTGCTGTCTTTGATGTCTTTTTCAAGAGACTGCATTTTGGTCATCAAAGTGTCCATCTTCTTTGAAAGATCTTCAACCATTTTATCCTTAGAATCTGAAATAGGTTGACATTGAACTTTTGTTAATTTATCTGATGTTGAAAGTTCTTGTTCTGCAGCTCTAACTTCTCGCAATAACCTGTTATAATCTGAAATAGCATCATACTTGTGACTTGTTAATAATTTGAGCTTTTCATCATGAAGACCTGTCCAAAATTTAGATCTTAACATATCATTTCTAGATGAGTGGCTGACATGGCCTCTTTCAACTGCAACCTGCAATAAAGTTTCTAATCTACAACCATATGAAGTCACATTCTCTGAGGGCTTCTGAGATTCACTATAAAAAGATTGCATGACAGATTCATTTGTTGAAACATTTCCAAACAAAGTATCAAGTTTATTTAAAATATCAGATAAAGTTGCCTTTTCTCCCAAAGGTATGAGAACCTGTCTGGCTGACCCCCTAATGATTTACGAATAACCTGTTAACAAATATTTTCTGTTAATGAAGAATCTGATAAGAGACATTTAGTCTCATATCTCCAAACATAAGTTACATCCCCTTTCAAAGGAGGCACTTCACCTGAAAAGAATGGTAATTTTACATCAACTTTTGGCATCTGTAATGCAGAAGCATTAAAAGGATTCTGAAATGAAGTTTTAACAATAGGTGTACTGGTAGGACCTGGACCTTTCAAAACATTATACTCATCAGGGTGTTCACTAGCCATGAAATCCTGAGGGTCATTTTGACTAAGTTTTACCAACTACAAGGTCAAATCCCCATGATTTTAACAAAATTTGACCCTCCAGTTAAAATCCTGAGAGTCAAATCAGGCCTATTGGAAATTTGAAGTGTCAAAGAGTCATTTCAAGGGTCAAACGAACACCCTGCTCATCTTTAGTAAGAACCACATAATCACCAGACTTCTTCAAAGCTTCTAAAACTTGAGAAATTTGCGTATCAGTTAAAGGATCACTGTCTGGTTTGTCTGCACCTGAAATAAAACTCTTAATTTTCTCTGTAAGTTTTCCACCTGTAGCAATAGTAAAACACTACAAATATAAACACTGAAAATAGAACACAATATATAAACACAAAACCAAACCACGGGTACAGCTGCTGACTGAAATTTCAAATAATGTGATAAATAAATTCAAATTGACCTGGCCACCATCAAAGCATACAGACTATAGGGAATTTCTCAAAATAGCCTATAAACCCTGAAATTTTAATCACATATACATATAATCACAATATATCACAACACTGACCCAAAACTGTGTCCTCTGAAACAACTGAAATAAAAATACAACACAAATATAATATGCAAATTCCTGTATAAACAACTAATACCTCTGTACACCGTACACCTCTGGCTTCTGCATACAAAATCGAAATGACCTCTTCAAAATAAACCGAATATCAGCTTCAACACAAAATAAAAGTACAGTGTTACCTGGTGTGCTCACCAACTAACAGTACACAACACACAGCTGTTACTTGCGTGTTATCACCAAATAAAAATACTGTATGTATAAACTATAACGATAATCCGCAAATGTTTAGTATCTTAACACACAAGTAATAAAATGTTTTACACCAATAATTGAAAAAATTGCTGAATTTACTTCTTAATTAAAACCTTAAACGGGCTGACTACAATGACAAAACTACTTAACCGTCAGGATAATACAATATAAGCGGTGGCAGCGTTTCAGTCCATATATTATAAAATATACAAATACTGTTTAATCCGACTTAATAATTATTTATGTAATCTAACGCGAAACTGTCATGAAAATTATGTATTGAACACTGGTATAAATTTACCTAAAACACAAAAAAACATCACAATACTAACCTCACATAGCTCCTCTTCTCAATCATACATCTACGGGTAGTGCAAAGAATGTGTGCAAAGATAGGCAAAAAGAGTGCTCGATAGTTGGGCAAGAATAATTCAGACCAAGAAAGGGACAATAAGTCAAT
Organism: Ruditapes philippinarum; assembly: GCF_026571515.1. Classification (NCBI taxonomy): domain Eukaryota; kingdom Metazoa; phylum Mollusca; class Bivalvia; order Venerida; family Veneridae; genus Ruditapes; species Ruditapes philippinarum. The sequence goes on from NW_026857958.1 coordinate 163,309, forward strand.
AAATCAACACCCTAAGTTTTCAAGAAAAAATAATACTGTGTTCCTAGAAAAATACCTATGACGCTGTTCGAATACAAAACTGATCAAAATACAAATATGTCACCTAATCATCTCAATAATATCTACTATAATATGTTGCTAACTGGTCAAAATATATCTGATCAAGTAATTACTGAAAAAAATATCTCGCGAAAATATATCATCAATTCCCCTTATTTCGCGACTACCGTAAATTCGCGGCCATCTTTGTTTCTATGATAGTCTCGGACTGACTGGTTTCTGCGCATGCGTGACCGTGGGAAAATTTTTACTAGGGAGAATTTACCTTGACCTCAAAAACATTAACACAAATCATGCTGTTTAAACATGTAAGAGCCTTCAAAACTATTTTTAATGTAAAACTTACCTTTTTCCTTATTCCCAAATATCTATTACTTTCAAAATCCATTTTTAATGCAAAATTGTCTGAATTTCAAAAAAATAAAAGTTCGTCTGCTTCATAGTAACTTTCCATATATGGAATTACCCGCCACCAATCAAAAAATGAGGCCAAGCATATTTTTATTGTTAAATTTTCAGTCCTGTATTTTTAATACTTTATTTTTTAATTTAAGCTTTAACCCACAGTGTCAATGAAGAAAATCTTCAGACTATATTCCCGAACATCACTGATAAATGCTAACAAATTTTTTGGAAAGATGGTGTATCTGTCCTCGGGGCATTTAAAATGTATTGTGAGCCAAAAAAAAAAACACATTAAAGAGACATGAGTTTTGGCAAAGTTGACCCAGAAAATTTTGTTATGGGCTCAGCACCTTTGTTTAGTCAGCTTGAAGAGGCTTATTTAGTTAAACATTTTCAGACTATGTCTGATTATGGGTATAGATACATATGCCAAGAAGTATTTATATTGCAGCAGAATAATTATGCTGTTCTCCTAGGCAAAAGGAACAAGTCTCATCCTATGCTTACTGTATTTAAACACAAGATATATTCACTAATTGAAGCAAAAATTTAAATGAAACCCCTTCTTCATCACTGATTGTTTTCATATTATCAATTTAATTTTACTTTGCAACACATTTTCTTTTGTAAATAATGTTGGTAAATGTTCTATAGTGTGGGTCATGTCAGTCTCTAACCACCAGAAACATTTCATTCAACAATAAAGTATAATTGAATTTTCAATGTTTAGGTAGCACCTAATTTCATATTACTGTTAATCTGTTAAATGTGTTAGAACAGTTATTTTTTTATTAAATGCTCACTTTGGACCAAGTAGTGACCAAAACCAAATATTCAAACTTAGATGTGGCCTAATTGTACTTTTTTGCAAAGAACTATGGGATTACGTCATTTCCGCGAATGGCGGGAAGTGAAACAAAATGGCCGCCTCCATTGATAAATGTAAACAAAAGGTGACATTGACCCTTGTTGAAGATTATACATGTGAAATATTCGTGAGAATTATGAGGAAATAAATTTTTTTAGCAGGTTAGTGATGTATATTTTCTACTTGTTGACATTTTATTGTTTTGTTACGCCGGAGAATGCTTAGCGTCGCGAATTTACGGTAGTCGAGGATATGAAAAATTTACGTTTTACATGTCAACACAAAAAATACACATACCTCAATATTCACACTTTACACAATGATAATATGAAAAAGGCAAAGCCTCAAAGCGAGCTCGATTTCCTTGTATGAAAGCTCATTTTTATTTCAAATGCAGTGACGAGTGCGTGTGACGTCACACGTACTGTGTTAAATATGGCTCCGCCCCTGTCGTGAAATGAATAACGAGTTTTGAAAACGTTGATAAAACTTTGTTTATTTTATTTCATTCTATAATTTTTCAAGCGAAATAAAGATTATTTTAAGTGAAATAAATGTAAAACTTAACACGTTTGCGACATTAAATTAGTGTACTTGATTTGTTTGTTTTGCACGTGCTGTTTGGCGCTACGCTGTGACGTCACGTAAACAATACTTTAAACGTCTGTACAGCGTTAACGACTGAATAAAAGATATTGGTGTTCGGATTCATTTTCTTAGTTAGACCATTTTCTTTCATTCTAGATAGTTTTCACAACAAAATTTGACAAAAAAAATGTTTTTATTTATCAGATTTTTCAAACAAAATGGCGCCTTCGATTTTCATTTTTTATACACAGCTTCCGTTATTCTGGTTCCCTGTCCAATTATGGTTCCCATAGACGTGCGCGGGTGACCAGTCTACACATCCGTTTTCAGTCAGAATTCCTCAGTTTTTATCGTTATCTTTCAATTCGAAAGGTTGCGATGTGTCAAATTCGTTACTTTGGACGAAAGTTTTCAAAACCATCACTTAGCAGGTACTCGCGTTACCGTAAAGCTCGCTTTGCGAGCAGGCCCTTCGGGCCAGCTCGTCGAGCTCGCTATAAAATCCAATAATTTACAAAACAAAAATATTTACAAGGTAATTTAACAGGAGTTACCCGTTAAATTGGGATTCAGAATAAAAAGTTCTGCTCACTGTTCATATCCTCATTCCATGGTGGTGATTCATCCCGGCTCCTCGTAAATTCTACACGTCGTGAAGATGATATTAAATCTATGGAACGCGTTATCCGTCTTATTTCTCCTTGCGCGCGTAAATCCTCCAAATGAATTTGCTAGACTTTCAAAACACCGATGCATCAGATTTAAACACATAAACACTATATCTATTCCTGGATCCTTTCAAATCCTTCCAAAACATCCAAAAATGAATATAAGTTGTTACGAGCCAGGCGTAACGAGAAAGAAAAGCCAGCAACAAACTTGTAACAATAACAAATTTATTACAGAAAAATTATTAAAGAAAAATAAAATAACAAATTATGTTAACAAATACCTGAAGTCCAAATGAGAATGAAAAATTACAAATGTCTAGTCTGATCCTGGAATGATCCTTTTTCAATAGCACAGTTAAATCCAAGTTAAATCCAAGAACACTTTAGAATAAATTCCCACAATAAAATCCACAAGAATAATTAATAATCCAAGCTCCAATAAATCACTTAATTTATAAGTTGAATAATACTCCAAATATATTGATGACTTAAAGATCACTGATGACTAAAAAGGTAACTGATGACTTAAAGATAAAGATTAATGAAAAATGTCTCCTTATATATATTAACTAAGAAGTTTCTAGAATAGTCTTCCATTTACTACAGTAATCATAATCTAGCAACTTCACCAATAAAGATCATTCCAGAAGTTTCTATCTAAATATAATGCATGAGTTTTCTACAATAGTTAAGAACCTTCTAGTACATACATGTAGTTTATGTTCTAAAAATAGAACAATGATAATATTGGAAAAACCAACTGGTCAGATACAAACTATATACATGTAATATGTTGCATACATAACACTTCCCCTCTTCAAGAAAAAGAAATATGAATGAAATGAAGATTTCTTTTACATAAATTCAAACAATATAACTAACAAATAACATAGGAGAAATGTTTAACAATTTTATACATTCATATATATGTGTATTACAAACAATAGCAAACAACAACAAAAACATAACCAATCATATCATATAAATGTTAAATTTAAAATACTGCAAATAACAGTTTTAGACACGTGAAAGTGCATCAGGGATCAAATTATCTTTCCCTTTAATGTGTCTAATGTCAAGACTATATTCTTGCAAAAATAAGCTCCACCTCAACAACCTTTGATTTTTGTTTTTAAGTTTATGCAAGAAAGTGAGGGGATTGTGATCACTAAAGACAACAACAGGCAACTTTGAAGAAGTTAGATAAACTTCAAAATGCTGAATAGCAAGAATAAGAGCAAGGCACTCTTTCTCTATAGTAGAGTAATTTTTCTGATGTTCATTAAACTTTTTAGAAAAGTAACAAACAGGATGGTCAACACCATTGTTGTCTTCTTGGATCAATACACTTCCAGCACCTATGTCACTAGCATCTACAGCTAACTTAAAGTTTTTATTAAAATCTGGTGCCAAGAGAACTGGTGCACTCTTAAGTATGGCTTTCAGGCTGTCAAATGCCATTTGACACTTGTCATTCCAAATGAATTTGTTTCTTTTCTTTAGCAAATTTGTCAATGGTTCTGCAATAACCGAAAAATTATTACAAAATTTACGATAATACCCTGCCATACCAAGAAATCGCATCAGTTGTCTTTTACAAGTAGGCACAGGAAATTCAGAGATAGCTTTGACCTTAGCTTCTATTGGTTTAACTTTACCCTGTCCCACTACATGTCCTAAAAATGTTAAAATTGCATGACAAAATTCACTTTTTGCAAGATTAACTGTCAATTTAGCATCACTAAGTCTGTCGAAGAATGCTCGTATAGTTTTGAGATGTTCCTCCCATTCATCAGAGTAGATGATTGCGTCATCAATGTATGCGTCACATCCGTGTAGACCAGATATTACCATGTTTATTAGCCTCTGAAAAGTTGCTGGTGAGTTTTTCATACCAAATGGCATAACTTTATATTGATACAAGCCGTCTGGTGTTACAAAGGCTGATATTTCTTTAGCTCTATCAGTAAGTGGAACTTGCCAGAATCCTTTTAGAAGATCAAACTTTGTTACATACTTTGCTTTTCCAATTTTGTCAATACAGTCATCAATTCTTGGTATAGGAAATGAATCAGTTTTTGTTACAGAGTTCACTTTACGATAATCTGTACACATTCTATATGTTCCATTTGATTTTGGTACAAGAATACATGGAGAGCTGTAATTGCTTTGACTTGGTTCAATAAAGTCATTATCCAATAAATACTGAACTTCTTGTCTTAGGTACTTTTGTTTTACAGGATTTGTTCTATATGGATGTTGTTTAATTGGTTCAGAGTTTTCAAGAATGACGTCATGATGTATTTTATCAGTCCGTGTGGGAATATCAGGAAATAAATGTTCATATTCATAAATAAGCTGTTTCAGTTCATCTCGTTTCGACGGTTCTAAGTGAGCAAGTTTTTCATCCAGATTTTTCAGAATATCAGAGTTTTCAAGCTTTGCTGAACCAGGATCAGACTTTTCAAAATTTTCATAACTATTAGATTCAACTGAACATTGATTTTGTGGAACAGAGTTTACAACAGATATAGGTTTATTAATTGTGCTATCTCTGTCAAAATATTCTTTTAACATATTTATGTGACACATTTGTTTTTGCTTTCGCCTCCCAGGAGTATTAATAATATAATTAAGGTCACTGATTTTCTTTGCAATAGTATAAGGACCAAAGTATCTTGCCTGTAATGGTTTTCCAGGTATAGGTAAAAGAGCAAGTACTTTATCACCGGGGTTAAAAACTTCTTTCCTGAGCATTCTCATCATACCTTGATTTCATTTTACTTTGTGTTGATTTAAATTAAATCCTAGCTAACTTCACATGCATATTAGTCAAACCTATTTCGAAAATCTGATACATACTGGAGCAAATTTAAAGATATGTCATCTTCAGACAGGAATTTCTCTTTAGAAGTTTTAAGGGTCCTCTGACAGTGTGACCAAATACTAATTCAAAAGGGCTGAAACCAAGAGATTCTTGAACAGATTCTCTTACAGCAAATAACAATAAATGAATGCCTTTCATCCCAGTCTTTTTCAGTGTCAAAACAATATGACCTAATCATATTTTTCAGAGTCTGGGTGAAATCTTTCTAAAGCACCTGACTTTCAGGGTGATAGGCTGAAGACCTATATTGAGTAATACCTAACTCGTGCATGACCTGCTGGAAAATACCAGACATAAAAATTTGACCCTTGATCAGACTGTACTGATTTAGGTAAACCAACAAAAGTGATAAAATTTCACAAGAGCCTTAACAATAGTTTTGGCTTTAATATTCCTTAAAGGAATAGCTTCAGGGAAGCGCGTAGAAGCACACATAATAGTTAATAAGTACTGAGAACCTGATTTAGTTTTTGGTAATGGACCTACACAGTCAAATAATAACTCTACTAAAAGTTCATCAAATGCAGGAAGAGGCTGTAAATGAGCTTTAGGTATTATTGACTGGTTAGGTTTTCCAACCATCTGACAAGTATGACAAGATTTACAGTACCTAGGATACATCTGCTTTAAGGCCAGAGCCAATATAAAATGACCTATTGAGAATTTTATAGGTAGGCGGTTTTATTAACACCTAAATGACCTGCCATGGGTGTTTTCATGAGCAAGCTTAATATTTCCTGGCCCGATATGATTTAGGGACCACAATTTGGTGATTTACAGTCCACTCCTCTTCAGCAGGGACATCGGGCGGTCGCCATTTTCTCATAGAAAAAATCCCATTCTTTTCATAATAACAAACAGGACTTGTAAAGCTTCATCTTCACTAAAGGCCTTTTTGAAAAAGGACTGAAAAATCTCAGGATCATTTTGTTGTTCCTGGATAAGCTGTGACCTTGACAAAGCTGTGTCATGACCTTGATCTTTAGATTCTCTTGGTTTATAGAAAAGTCAGATATTGAAAAATCTGTCTGAGTTTTCAGGCAGAGTAGGAGTGACGAGAAAAAATTTTATTTCATTATCAAAAAGACTGACCTATAAAAGTATCAGCTATAAGTCATAATATCTGAACAATAATTATCTTCTTGAATGGCCTTTTTAGCCATAACTCGAGTAACTGCACATGAAGGGTAAAGGTCAGGAATTCCTGCTCAATGGGGTCAGGTATCTGATCCACACAAGGAGTGTCAGTTACAAGTGGATTAACCACTACCTTATCTCCAGCTAAGTCATTACCTAGCAATAAATGAACACCTTTTAAAGGGTAAGAAAGATCTATTAATTACCTACAGCCACCGGCCCAGTTACCAAATCTGAGGACAAATAAATATTATTGGAGAGGGACATTAGAAAAACCCACACTCTACACCCTGAATAAGGACACTAGATCCAGAAGAAGTCTTCTCAGAAAAAGGCAGTGTATCTGCTAAAATAAGAGATTGAAGAAGCTCCTGTGTCTCTTAAAATTTTAATAGGAGTAGGTGGGCAAGTATCACCGATAAGTGACACGGAACCTTCCGAAAGGAATGGTTCATAAATCTCCATTAATAGAATCAGACTTGGGTTCCCTTGACCTTCAAAATTGCATTGTTTATCAATACAAGACTGAGGTTCAGACCTTGAAGTGGTAAAACCTGTGGGTTTGGTCTCATCACGTTGTTGTTGCCTCCTTTTTAAGGTAAAGCAATCAGAAATAAGATGTCCAGTTTTCTTGCAATAATTGCATGTAGGACGAGATAAGGGACTATGACCTTTATGTTCATCAGATGACTTTGGTTTGGGAGTATTTGACTGACTAGATAAGCCAGATAAATTACCAGAACTGAACTTGGAATTAAAATGTGAGGGTGTGGACTTCCCTTTATTTATAAATGAGACTTTGTGGGTTAAAGAATAATCGTCAGCTAGACGGGCAGCTTCTTCTAAAGTTTCTACCTGTTTTTCATCTAAGAAAGACTTAACATCAGAGTGAATACAACGTTTAAACTCTTCAACCAACATGAGCTGTCTAAGCTTTTCATGATTTTTATTAATTTTCTTAGATAGACACCACCGATCAAAATGTTGTTCTTTTTCTCTTGCAAATTCGACATGGGTTTGACTAATTTCTTTCTTAGAATTTCTGAATTTTTGCCTGTAGGCCTCTGGTACTAAACTCATAACCTTTCAGAATTAATTCTTTTACATTATCATAATTAGAGCTTTGTTTTCAACAGTAAGTTGCTGATAAATTTCACGAGCTTTGCCAGGTTAAGACGCTCTGTAAAAGTAATGTCCAGTGCTCTCTTGGCCATTTTTAAATTTTCAGCCCAACCCTTTTCAAAAAAATGAAGAAAATACTTATCAACTTCTTTTTCTTGGAAAGGTGGAACAAGCCTAATATTTTTAGTGACATCAAAATTTTGAAATTGATTCTATGTTCAAACTGATTTTGCTCTCTCTTTGATTTCTAATTCTCTCATTTTTAAACTGAAATTCTCTCTCTTCTTCTTTCTTTTCAAACTGCCTTTTCTTCCCTTTCTTTTTTCCATCTGTCCTTTCTTCCCTTCTTTTTCAAACTGCATTTTTTCTAGTTCAAATTTAAATTGAAGTTCAAGCTCTTTTTATTTTTATTTCAGAAAATTTCAGAGTGTTTTTCAACAATGTAAGAAAGTGCATTTCTTGTCCAAAAATATCTTCATCAAAAATGAATCAGAAGAATTTTTTTAATTTTCATTATCTAGATTTAATTTCTAATAAATATATGCAAAAAGATCGAGCAAAATTTTTAATACCTCCTCGGAAGGTTCAGCCTTACAAACTTTCTACAATTAAAAGACATGACTGCACTGCTTGTTTTAAAAACTCAGAAAGATTTCAAAAAATATTGAAGGTACACTTAATAAACTATTGATATCAAACTCAGATGAGTAAATACGTTAATTAAAATGTACAATAAACGGTAATAAATTCCAATAATGTAATAGCCAAAAAGGAAATATTTCAAATCCCGACGAGCCCCCAATTTCTGTTACGAGCCAGGCGTAAACGAGAAAGAAAAAGCCAGCAACAAACTTTTGTAACAATAAACAAATTTATTACAGAAAAATTATTAAAGAAAAAATAAAGAACAAAATTATGTTAACAAATACCTGAAGTCCAAATGAGAATGAAAAATTACAAATGTTTCTAGTCTAGATCCTTGGAAATTGATCCTTTTTCAATAGCACAGTTAAATCAAGTTAAATCAAGAACAATTTAGAATAAATTCCCACAATAAAATCCACAAGAATAATTAATAATCCCAAGCTCCAATATAATTCACTTAATTTATATAGTTGATAATATCTCCAAAAATATATTGATGACTTAAAAGATTTCACTGATGGACTTAAAAGGAAACTGATGACTTAAAATAATAAAATAATGAAAAATTCTCCTTATATATTTTAACAAAGAAGTTTTAAATAGTCTTCCATTTATACGTAATAAAAATCTGCAACTTCAAAAATAAAGTCTTTCCAAAAATTTCTTCTAAATATTGCATGGTTTTCCAAAACATTTAAAACTTTTAGTACTAATGGTCTATTTTTTAAAAAATAAACCCATGACTTTGGAAATACCAACTGGTCGAATAAATTTATAAGTAATTGTTGCATACATAAATTGTTCAGTATATTATTAAAACCCTCCTTTTATAGAGTGAACTTAACAATATATGATTCAACCGTCCTTATTGATGTCAATCTTTCATTTTACGATGGCAGTTTTTAATATATTATGTGAAACCCCCTTATATAGAGTCAAATTAAAAAATATATAATGTAACACGTCCCTTTTATGATTCAGTCTTTCTTATATGATGGATTTTAAAGAAAATTTTTATGTGAAACCATCTTATATAGAGTCAACTTAAATTTTTTGTGTAACCGTCCTTATTGATGTCGCTTTTTTATTGTGTGCTTAGAATATTTATGTGGAAACATTTTATTAGGTCAAAACAACACATTTTTATGAATTTTCTTTTATAAATCACTTAACACTAATTTATATAAAATTTTCTTTGAGTTTTCCGCTGTTGCTACAACGGTGCATATTTAGAATCCCCCGGTAAATTTTAAAACCCCCAGTTAAAAGACAGAACACACATATAATATTTTTGCACTTTAAAAATAAAGTAGCGGCGGGGTTTAAAAAATAGATGACATTCCCTAAAATGAAAAAATTGAATAATATATGAAAGTTGCTTATATTTTGATGCAAACCCCAAAAATTATTCCAAAAAAGCACATCTTAAAAAATAGATGCATCGTTTGAAAGATTTCATAATATTTGATAAGTTGACTGTATATAATGATTCTCCACATTTTATTTTATAAATACACACGTAAAATGATTGGTCGACATCATATAAAAGAACATTGACTCATATATTGTTCGTTGAATTATTAAGGAGCTTTTAAAATTATTTGAGTGCACATTTAAAAGAAGAGTACCACAGCATTATTTTATAAAAAGCAGTCAAGGGTTTTCCTGTAAAAACCTCCTTGGCCCTTTTATTAAAACAAATGTTTTTTTTTTTTTCATGTAACATAACTTCTTCATCTCAGTAAGTTTGATTTTTAATTTTTTTATTTTAAGCAATTTTTTCGTCAGCAAAGTAAAATGAGGAGTAAACTCTAAAAGTCTTTTCCACGAGGTTATAAAAATCAATTAAAAAAACAAAAAAAAAAAACCCCCAAAGTTTTTTTCATTTTTTTGAATGACATGATCTTGAAAAGGGTTTCAATGCTTTTAAAAAATACTTAAAAATCTTTTTTTGGAACACATATTGCATAAAGGTCGGCCGACATATACATGTTGGTGTGCACTTTTAAAAAATCGGGATTTTTATAAGTGGTTAATGAAAATAAATTTGTGTATTTTAGGGTTATTGATAGATAAAATTTTATGTCTAAGGCCCTGTCACACTAAACTGCACTTTTTACTGCGTTTGCACGGCTTGTTAAATTTAAACAAAGCGCCCCCCGCAATCGCAAAAAAACTCTATCTTTTTGATGACATGGAGACTGCACGGTGATCATGACTTTCTATGGAGTTCCCGGGTTAAAATGCGTTCTTACGGCTTTTTTAATTGGAAATTGTCGCGTTGGGACTGCGCTTCTACGGCGTTATTTGCGTTTTTCACAGCCTTACCGCGGCGCTCACACTCCCCAAAAATGTGTTTTTCTTCCCAGGATTTTTATTCTGAATAGGTGTACCTCCCCTGCACCTCATGAAAACGTATTTCAGTTTGCTACGTTCACCCCGGGGTTTTAAAAGCTTTTTCTTGAAAACACGTTTAAATTAACAGTAAAACTCTCTTTTTAAAGCCATAAAAAGGGTGTGGAAAAGGGTCTTAATGCGGGGGGTCTTAATTGTGGATATTTTATAACATATAAAATGACCACTCTTTTGCATTATTATGTAAAAAATAATTAAAAAATTATTTTTTTAACCCTTAAATTTTTACTATAAACTTATTTTATAAATATAATCCAAATCTAAACATTAGTCTGAAGTATTAATAAATATTTAAAAAAATTTTGCATAGGTCTTGTTTCATGTACATAATTCACATTTTAATTAAAAAATAAGTTCTTACAAAATGCATTTTCAAAAAGTTCATTAAAAATTGAATTTATTTTTCACCTTTATAAAACTTTTAAATAAAACTTTTAAACACATTTTTTTAATTCAGCTTTAGGGATAGCGATAAAAACAACAATCTTGTAATCATTTAAATACGTGGTTTTAAAAATTTGGGGTTAATAAAAAAAACCAATGTTTGGGAAACTAAAAATTTGGTTTGTCTTAAAAGTGGATAAGTGGTTGTCTTTTTTTGGGACATTTATCATTAAAAACATAAAGAACAAAAAATTTCCGTTATTTTAAAAAAATTGGTCTAAATAGGGGTTGGGTTTTTAATTCCTGGGTGGTCTTAAGTGGGGGATTCTACTGTACCATATTCTGCAATTTCAGACGACGCCTTGAGTGCGCAATGGTCCCCCGGGGCTTCCCGAATTCGCGTGGGGCTTTTTTAGAAAACAAAAAGCCAAAAAAGCCCTAAACGCTTTTAAAAAGCGGGGTTTTAAAACGTCGCACACCTCGTAAACGCCGTGGGACTGGCGTTATTCGGCGACCCTCTGCCTTTCAATGGCCCCTATTGCATTGTAGGAGATGCCGAGTTGTACGGTCCTTACGCGATCCCACAGCGTCTTATCAGGCGAGTGACGGCGTCTTTTGAGCATGCTCGAAAAACACCCGCGGTGGCTTCTATGCGATACCACTTGATGCTGTGGGGATGCTGCGGCAAAGTTTCGATTCTGCACCTCAGCTCCCGGGGTCTGAATTTTTCTTTTGCGCCCCCTAGTGTGACAGGGGTTTAATTAAATATTCTGCATTTATCTTTTTCTTTGATGTATTAAAAATTTAAAAAAAATCGATTTCCGTATAGTTAACCCCGGTACTTCGGGTATTAAATATGGCGGACATGAAAAATTTTTAAAACTTGTTTATTTTTAGAAAAAAATATTTTGTGTTTAAAAAAAATTTGTGGACTTTAAGTGTTGAAATATTTGTATAAGTTAGTGAATGGATATAATTATCAACTGTAATTATTTGATAAACAATGAAAGGGCAGAGAACGATTTTAAATTCCCGGTTTAAAAAAAGAACCCGGGTTTGGCCATTAGTGCCCCCAAAAGAAAAACTGACTCCAAAAAGAGGGTTTTTTGCAGCTTTTTTACATGAAAAATGGGTTTTTTTTGACCCTAAAATTTGTTTTTAACATGAATTTAAAAAGGGAATTGGTTTAATTAATTTTGAAATTTCGAAAAATGTTTTTTGAGGATTTATTTTTTGACCCCTAAAAGGAAAAAAATTTAAATTTTAAAAAAAAAAATTAACCCAAAAAAGCCCAACTGAATGCTTGAAATTTGTAGTCCCATAGGGTCATTGAAAGGGAAAAAGGGCCCGATTTTCGGTTAGGAACAAACTGATTTTTCCCGGGGGTTCGCAAACCAGGGGAGAGAACCTTTCAGATTAAAAACGTGACCTTTTTTTCCAAACCCCCTCTAGAATTGATCACTCCAGGAAAATTTTTTATGGGAAGGGGCCATTTTTTAATGAAGCTAAAAACCCAAAATTTTTTAAAGGAACATTTTAGCCGTCAATTATTGGAACTTTTTGAGATTTCTTGCGACAATAGAAATAATTTGGGGAAAAAAATAAAGCTCAAAAGAAAAGCGCTTTTTTGGCCCGGGTCCATGGTTTAAGGTTCCAAAATTTTTTAACCCGCCCGTTGTTTTTAACCAAAAATTTTAAGGATCTTAAAAAGGGAATTTCCCCAGTTAAAATTAAAAAAGAAACCCCGCCAAGTTGATAAAAACGGTCGTTTTAAGTTGGGAAGACGAGTTGCCCCGGGGAAAGGGAAAGTTCATGAAAATTTTAAAATTTCTTTTTGTTTTTGTTGAGGGTGTAGTGAAAGCATCAACCAATAAAACCAATTCAACCCAAATTTCCAAAAATTGTAATTTTTCCACCACCCCCTATTCCTTTTGGTTCAAATTTTTTTCATCCTATGGGAAATTTTTTAAAACCCAACTTTGGCCCTTTTCAACAAACCGAAACGCCCCCAAATTTTTAAAAATTGTTTTCCAAAATTTTTCCCCCTCCCACCCCGTGGGCAAGTGTTCCACTTTCCCCTTATGTTTAAGGTGTTTTAATTTTTATGGTTTCCCCCTTTAAGGGGATTTCCCCCCATCCTAAAACCCAAATTTGACTTCCTCATACCTTTCCCCAAACCCGAGAATTTTTTTCCACATTGGCATGGGGATTTGGGGGTATTTCTAGTTTTCATAAACCCCATAAATTTCCAGTGAAAAAACCCTGCAGGGGTTGGGCCCGGTTTTCTAAATGTTTTCGCAACAATTCCCAAAAACCCCACTTTTTTGTCCCGAAAGAATTTTTTTAACCCCCTGTCTCTGGTTTTTTATGGTCACCAAATTTTTTTCGGCCCCCAAACCGTTAAAAAAAGAGATTTGAAAAGGTGTGACCAAACATGGTACACAGTAAAATTTTTTCGGGGGAATGTTACCAAAAAAGGGGAAAAAACTTTTTATTCCCCCTGAAAGAAAAGGTTGCTGTTTTTTCAAAAAAATGACTTCTTTTTAGAGGGAAAAACTGTAAAATCCAATGAAAAATTAAAACCATTACAAAAACATTTCAACCAACCCGCTAAACACCAGGGCGTTTGGGGGCCCTCAGGGTTTTTTAAGGGCATTTCCCAATTTACCCTTTCCGGGTGATAACGCCCGGGCCCCAAAAAAAATATCAAACCTTCCAAAAGGGCGGGAAAAGTGTTGTGGATCGGGTGGAAATAGTTTTAAAAAAAGACCTTCTACACCCGTGTTCAGTTTAAATTGACCTTTTAAAATTTTGGCAGGTAATGATACGGGGTTTCCAAATACGGAAACCCCAAAAAAGACCCCTTGGCCATGCGCAAAAGAAGGTTTAAATTTCGTTTTGCTCTGTTTAATTCCGGGTTTTTTTCAAAAACGAAAAAAAATTAAAAACTTCCCCGGAGTTTCAAAAAAGTGTTTCAGTTTTTAAAGGGTTTGGTGCTTCCCTTAAAAGAAACATTTGGGGAAATTTGCATGTTTAACTTACGTTTAAAATTTTGAACTTTTTTCTGTAAAAAGAAACTGATTTTTCACCCCAAATTTCCGGGATAGGTTTGTCTGGTTTTTTGGGGTTTTGTTTTTCCCCTACGTAATTTCCCTTTTTCACAAGTGAATGATGGTGTTTTCTAGCAATGATGATATAGCTGTATTTAAAAAAAAGTAAAGATAAGTTTGGGTTTTTAGGGGTGATTTTTTGATTTGTCTTTTTTTTATCCCCCAAAAAAAGTACTAGGGCTCCCTTAATGGATACAACCCCATTGATAGACTTTTAAGATAACTTGTTGAAAATTGAATTTTTAAAATATGAGGGAAAAATTTTAAAATTTTTTGGGTTTTTGGTGATTATGAAAATCCCCAATCTGGGCGTGGCAGCTTTTTTTGTAAAATGATAAAATTTTTTTTTAATAAATTATTATTTCCCGGGAATAAATTTTAATTTAATTAAAATTTAACCCCAAAGGGATCAAAAAGTAAGGGACATTTAAAAGACTATGGCACTAGCTTTTTTGGGCTTATGCAAAAAACCCGGGTTTAGAAATTTTTTTAAAGGTCGTTTGGGAAAGAAAAAAAGTTGGAAAATTTATTGTTTACTTCCAAAAGGAAAATTCCCTTTTTTTTTCGTGTGTAAAAAATTCAAAAAACCAAAACTTTTTTTTATATTGGAAAATTTTTTATGATCCTAAAATTTTTTGTTGCCTTTCAATGTTTTTTAATTTTTTTTTTCAAGTCCCACTTATAAAACCAAAAATACTTTTGGAAAAGACCCCAAAACTATAAAAAGTTTGCACCAAAATATGCTGGGAAAAAAGGGGAAAAAAACGTTAAAATTTTATAAATCTAGATTTTGCTGAAAATAGGGAAAATTGAAAGTTTAAAAAATTTTCAATTTGAAAGTTGATATTTAAAATGTTTAAATTTGATTTCGTAAATGTATCAACCATTGGGGTGTTTATGACGGAGTTGCTCACCTTTATTTTAAAAGTATTATTTGGAAAAAATTTCAAGGGAAAAAAACTCGTTTAAAAATTTTTAAAAAATTTTTCCCTTTAAAGTGGGTGTAAAGAAAAATTTTTTTCAAAAGCCTTAAATTTGTTAGATTAGTAAACGGTATAACAGGCCAAAAACTTTTCAAAAGTTCTGATACAAATTTTTTTTAGTAAAACTAATTTAATTTTTAAAAAAAAAGTTTTTTAGTCAAAGCTAGGTTTAAAAAAACTAGTTTTAAAATGGAACATGTTGAAGGAAAAACTGGAGGTTTAGTAATTCAAAAATTTCCCATTTAATGATTTTGAAAAGCTATTTTTTAAAATTTTTTAAAAATCCTGAAAATAATTTTTTTTGCCAAAAAAGATTTTTATTCAATTTTTTTTTTGGAACCTTATTTAAAATAACGATTTTTTTTGATGTTTTGAAAGAATTGAACGACCTTTTTTTTTAGAGGGGCTAATTAAAATTTAGGGGGTTTAAATTTAAATCAAAAAAATTGGGGGGTCCCCTTTTATATTTGGGAAAAATAATTTTTTTTTTACTTTGGGAAGGGGGCTTTAAAGCCCTTTTTTTGGGCCTTTTTTCCCTAGAAATTTTGAGTTTGGGTTTTTTTTTCCCGATAGGTTTTGGGCTGAGGGTTTTGTGGTGGCCCCTTCAAGAAAGGGTTCCCTTTAAATGACGTTTTTTTTTTAAATATGAGGGGTTAAGCTTTTTAAAAAACCCTTTCCCCGGTTTTAAATTAAAATTTTTAATGGGTTTCTAAAATTTTGTTGTGTAATTTGGGCTGAAAAATTTTTGGAGTTTTCCCTTGAGGCCCAAGCCCGGGGTTTTTTGAAAAACCCGGAAAGGGTACAACAGACAATGTTTTTGTATTCATGGGTTATTAACAAAGTTATAAATAGTGGAAGAAAAATTTTTTTTGTGTTTTTTAGATTTCCAAAAAAGTTTTGATTATGTTTAAAAAGGGAAATGCCTTTGGACAAAAATTATAAAATTAGGTTTTTTTAGGGGAAATTTTTTAAAAATAAAGCTTTCGATGTTCAAAATGTTTTCTGGGTAAAATATTAAAAAATTTAAATGGGTGTTTTGAAAAGTTTTTAGGTGTGAGCAAAAGGGGGGTTTTTTCCATTTTTAAATTTTTTATGTTCTTAAAATATTTGAAAACCTTTTTTTTTATAGTAACCTTGATGGCTTGTGTAGATACCTTTAAAAAAGTTCCCTTTTTTATATGCCAGATGTTTTTTATTTTGCTGTAATTTTAAAAAAATTTTGCAAAACTAGTTTGAAATTACTAATGATTACTGTAATAGATGGAAGTTGGGTTAAATAAAAAACTCAAAGACTAAAAAACTCAAAATTTAAAAAAAGGTTTTGGGGTCCCTTTGATTCAAATTTTTTTGGGGTTTTAAAAAAAAGGTGAAAAAAAACATTTTAATCCCTTAACCGGTTTTTTTATTTTTACGTTATTTTCGAAACTGGTTTTTTTTGTTTATTCACAAAACTTTTTTCTGGCCAAGGGGTTTAAAAGGGAATTTTTTAAATGAACAAATATTTATATAAATTTACCCGATGTATCTTAAAAAAATTTGATTAGAATTTTTTGATATTAGTTTCCTACCTATTTTTAATTTTTGGTTTTGGGTCTGGGGATTTCCCCGGGGCTCCCTTGAGAGGGTTTTCCCCAAAAATTTTGTAAAAGTTTTGGGTTTTAAAAAATTTAAAATCAAAAAGAAATTTTTTTTTATGGAAATTAGGTCGCTGTCGTTTCAAAAAATAAGACTTTTAACATTATTTAAAAATTGGATTAAAAATTTTTTAATTTCAGATCCCCAAATAGTTAAAAAAATATTTTAATATGTTTTTTTGATGTTCTTTTTTTTATAAGGGAGAATGGTTTCGTTAAATTAAAAATTTTCTTTTTTTGATTTGGGTTTCATAGCGGGATGGGTATTTCAAAAAGTTTTGGGGTGTTTATTTGTTTTTTTTTAAATGTCAAAAGAATAAAAGACCAGTTTTTTTTCAAAAAAGGAAAGGGTGACTAACAAATTCCCCCAGAGCCTTTTTTAGAAAAATTTTGCATTTTTGTTTAAATTAACCCTTAAAAATTTTTTAAATTTTTTGAAAAATTTCGTTTTATCTTTTTCAAAGATTACGTATGTCTCACACAGATTAAATGTTGAAACCCGGTAGATTTGGGACCCGCCCAAAGGGCTATTTCCCTTTTGATGATTTGCAAAGTTCTGAATGTAAAGTTTTTAAAAGGGCGAGTTTCACTTTGTTTTACAAAAAGGGGATATTTAACCCAAAAAGAGTTTAATCGCCAAAATTATTGGAGACACCCAAAATGATAAATTTTAAATTTCTCTTATGCCCCTGATTGTCTTTTAAAAGTTTTGCCCTGTTTTATTGAAAAAGCTTTTTAAAGTTAGGAAAAAACAAAATTTTTATTCAACGTTTTTAAGGTTTCTAAAGGGGGGCAGTAAAACTTTGTAAAATTGGCAACTTTAAATAATTGTAAAATGAAAAATTTGTAAAAATATCTTTTATTTTAGTGTATACAAAGATATTGCTAAGCAAAATTTTTTTTTAAAAATTTGTCATCTTTTTGCCCTTTGTTTTTTGGCAAAGGTGACAAAAATGGTCTTTTTCCCGTAATATATTATCTTACTAAATTTAGCGGGAATTTTTGTTTAACCCGAAATACTAAAAAAGTAAAAATGCTTTAAATTTTTGGTAAACTGAAAATATCCCTTTGTTTTTATTTTTTGGGAGTTTTATTATTCTGTCAAACAGTTTTTTATTTTTTATAGTTTGTAATTTTTTGAAACTGTTTTATTTTGCAAAAATCAATACCCTTTGGGTAAATAAGTTTTTTTTACTGTTACATAAAACTGTACGGAAAAATTTTTCGTTAAATAATTTTTTGGGAGGTCTTATATGCTAGTATGTAAATTGCTATTTGTATTTGTTTTTGTTTTTTTTGCCCATGGGGCCCTTTTTCCTTCTGGTTTTATATGAAAAAAAATTTGAAAATTTTTAAACTTTGAAAATTTTTTACCGGTGCAAAAACGTTTTCCCCTGGGAAAAGGGTTTTCTCATTTAATATATTTCATAACTAAACTGTCGAATTTAAAATCTTTTAAAATTTTTTTTCTTTTTTCGACAATTTTAAAAGTTAAGTTTTCCCACCCGGCTTGTTTATTACTGAGGGGGCACAAAAGGGTTCCTGGGCATTTTGGGTTTTTTTTAAACGTTTTTATTAGATTAAAAAACATCCCTTTTCCCAAAAGGTTTTTACAAAACATTCGAAGTCCGACGTAAAAAAAAACCCCGGGCCTGATTAAAACGATTTTGGGGCCTAGCATAAATTAACCCCATTTTTTTTTAAATTTTGAAGTGTTTCAAAAAAAGAAGAAAAAACGCCTTTAAATTAGGTTTTTTTTCTCCAAGAAAATCTGTTATTATTTTTTCTGCGTATACATGAACAAGTATGTTTTACAGTTAGTTTTCCCTTTGATTGAAAAGAAATTTTCAGATGCAAATTCAAATTTCATCCCTTAAAATTCCCCTAAACTAGATTGCTGGATAATAAAAAATTTAAACTTAAATAAAAATGCTTTTAAACAGAGTTTTTTTTGGTCCCTTAAATCTAAGGGTTTATTTTTTTTGTGGGATCGTTTTAGTTTTACAAACAATAATATATATAATTTTTTTTCTGATAAAAACAAGTTTTAATTTTCTATTGCGTCCCAAATTTAAATTTTTATATACATTTAAATTTTTTTTTTAAAATTTTTGCACATCCTGTAATGTTGTTTCCCCAACGTTAGAAAAATTTTTTTAAAGCGTTCCTAATTTTAAAAAATTTATCCAACTTTTTTATAATAAAATTTTTAAACAGAACCCTTTTATTACAGAAAAATTATACATTTTAACTGTTTTTGTACGTTTTTGTGCCGTCCCTTTACCTAATGCTTTTTTTTTTGAAAATAAAATTGTTTTTTTATACAAATTTTTAAGGGGGATCCCTTTCAAAAAATATGTTTTTAAAGTAAAAAAAATTGTTTTATGTGTTTTCGAATTCGGGCGGAAAAATGATCTTTCTAAAATACAGAAATTTAAACCTGTTTTGTATTTTTCCCTTTTGTATCGTGACACTTTTTCCCCCAAATTAATTTTTTTTATCTGTTGGGTAAAAAATCTAATTTTTGGTTTTTATTCTTTAAAAAGTAAAATTTTTTCTACGTACGAAAAAGTGACAATTTTCGGGAAATGGGTACTTTCTAAAAAAAGGTCAGTTTTATAAAACGTACTTGAATCAAAAAAAGCACGACAAGGATTGTTCAAACCCGGCCCTAAAAGAAATTAAACTTTATGGGGAATTTTGGGTGTTTTGTTCCTTTTTTTCTTTAGAATTTGGGCTTTTCCCGCTTTTGTATTAAGGTCCCCGGGCCCTTTAACCCCTTTGGAAAAAAAAAAAGAACTAATACTTTAAAATATAAGGGGCAAATGAAAACAATTTATATTTTTTTTAAAGTTATGTCTTATTGAAAATACTAAAAAACAATGCTGTTAAAGAACCAAAAAGCTAAAACTAAAAAAACCCAAAAAGGAACCCCCAAAAGGTTTTAAAAAGTTTGGAAAAGGTAGGGAAAATTTAATTCTTTTTTTTTTTTTTTTTTTTTTATTTTTTTTCTCAGTATCAACAATAATTAATTTTTAAAACATTAATTAAAATTTTTGTCCAAGTTTTTAAAAACCCTGGTCACAAAAAGTTGTTTTTTTCACACCCAAAAACCCCCGCCCGCCCCCAAAATCCGGGACCCAAAACACCCACATTTCCCAAATTTATAGATACCAAAAAGGTTTAAAAAACTATTTCATATTTCAACTAAAGACACACAAAAAAGGCCCCAACCCACATCCATTCTAAAAATTTCCATTCCCCTTTTAAATAGTTTTTGGTTGAAATTTAAAACCCCCGGACCAAATGTTAAATTTTAAGGTTTTTTTTTTGT
>NW_026857959.1:0-7977 GCF_026571515.1 Ruditapes philippinarum
AGATTAAAATTCCGTATATTATTAAATAAATAAACGTGCCTCTTACAAATCTAAATAATTACTTCATGACTTAATCAAAACTACATGTATTGCAATGTATTTAACAATACTGACATACAAGCAATTAAAGTGGGAATAACACATTTTCCTGATATTTACGTATCACAGACCGAGAGAAAATAAAACTTTGTTTTACTCCAATTCTGAACAGACCTTCATTCTCGTAATCTGTTTAAAAAAAATCTTAAATCCAGACAAAAAAAACAGTCTAGCCAACGACATAGAAAATGTTCAAGTGAAACGTAATTTTTGTTATCTGGATCAATAAAGAGGTAAGATACATGAAAACTAACATGACAGTATGACTAAAATTCTACAATAGTTTACCAATGTTTTACCAATATCGTTTAATTTTTCTGCTAAAGTTAGTATATAAAGTTTTTTTTTCATTTTAAAATGTTGTTACTGTTACTATTGATAACATTTATCTATACTATTTTCATGGTGTTTGACTGATTAGTTTGCTTTGGACTCGATTAACAGATTACATTCTCTAAAGCCCGTCTCACACAAAACACGGGTGGGCACACGATTCCCGTACGGTATACTCGGTTATACACGGATTGACAGGTACGAGTATTTAGCGCCAACCGTGCCTGGGGATTAGTTGACACGAGCTCGACTCGAATGAAGCACGAGCATGTACGAATAAAGGACGGGTATACTCAGTCAAGCAAGGTTTGAACACGATTTGCATACGAATACATACAATTGTTGCACGGTTCCAAGTACGGTCTAGTACGGCCTGGTACAATTAAACACGACTTTTACTCGATTTACTCGACTTTCTTAGGGTTTACATAGGGTCTTGCCGACTTTTGTACGAGTTATGCTCGAAATATCACATATTTGTGTATGTTTTAATATAAATTGACCCATTCTGATGGTTTGGCTTCATAAATTTTCAAACTTTCAACGAAGAACCTATATATGTGAATATTGGTTATATAAAACAATGCCAGATGCAACAGATGACAGGATAAGGGAATTAGAAATCATGATAAGACTGATAGACATTGGTGTCCCTGCTCATCGGGCTCGGCTAGGTGAAGAAGATTGTAGTGGTCGGCGGGCCTGGATGGCCCTTCTTGCATTCCTTGTTTACGTGGAAACCTTCTTCTTTGGATGCATCTAGTATGTTGCAACAAGCACACTGAGGGTGGCAGCAGGTAGTTGTGGTTTTCGTTGTACAGTTCATACTGAGGTAGAGGCCGTGTAAGATCGTACGATGCCATGTGAGACCGTGTATACCCGTACTATACTGTGTCTGCCATGTATGATTCGTACTTGAACCGTATTGGTCGTATGGCGATCGTATGAAACCGAGTGAGTATGCGTGTGAATCGTACCGTGACCGTGTGACATTCGGATGTTAATCGGCTGTTGGATGTAGGACTTGGGGACGGTCTCGTACGATTCCGTACGATTTATATACGATCTTGGCACGGTTAGGCTCACTCGTGGAGTGAACTTCAAATACGGTTGTCTATACGATCTCATACGGTCTCACACGGTCTCTTGCGGTCTTGTACGGTCGTTTATACGATCATACACGGACATAACATCCGTACCAGTTTTTTAAAAGTTTTAAAAATCATACACGGCTTACACGGATACACTCGAATGGTCCGAGTGTAACTCGGTTAAACTCACGGTTAGTTCGGTTGTATGTACGGTTTACACGGGTGGCCAACCGTATAAGCCGTGTGTCCTGTGTGAGATGGGCTTAATAGCAGAACAACTCTCAACTTATGTTATGTGTATGAATAGGGAGGTGTTGATATCAATGTACAATTAGGTTAGTTATAATGATAGTATTTGAAATTAACAACAAAAGGCTGTCAAAGCATCATTTATCCGTATAAAATAGTGCTTGTAAACTGTTCAATTGTTAATGATAATTGACAATATTACATGAAATATGGATTAACATAATTGGAAGCGAGTTCACAGCAGGTAGGTTAAAGACAAAATTATTCTGTATTTTTTTGTATATTGTTCAACTTCAATTTTTAGAATTACTTTCAGAGTAATGTTGAATAGAAATAGCAGAAACATACAATTTCATTTTAAGTTAATGAACAAATGAAGATATATTTAGTTTAAACTTGTGTGTTATTGTTATCAACATTGACATGAAATACAACTATAATGGTATTAATTGCGAGACTGTTTTTTATAAAACAATATAAATATTATTGATCTCTTACGATCATCCATCAGTATTAATTAAAATATCGAAAAGAGAATTATTTAATATTTGGATAGTTTGAATACCATGGTATATTTTTATCTAATGTGGTTATCAATTAACGATGTTTATTTGTAAAATGTATTTCATTCAATGGAAATAAAATGTTGATCAAGTTTTCATGACTACGTAACTATGCTTTAAATTTTATAATAATATGTGATTTTGTCTGACTACATATGTGTAGTAGAAAATGTAATGTACTTGGTCTGTTATAGTGTCGGTTTTGAACTTATAGCAAAATTTCTGTGTATACAATCAGTACTCCTCAGAATAAAATAGTGTCGCGATCTGGTTATAAATTTACGAAATCTCTTAATAAAAACTTCTAATGTCTCTGTTCATTATAACTATCCTGAAAGAAACGTTAGGCGTTGATACACATGAATCATTTTGTATCAATAAATTATAAACAACACAACCTTACATGTGTCAGAAAGTCATTACTCTAAATCAATGTGACATCACTGTGTGAAAGTTTCCAACACGTACAAGATTTATGATAACATTTCAATACCCTTGACAATAACAATACTCGTATCATTTTACGCTAGAAAAATGCTTGAAATCGAAACCATTCTTGTAAGTGTTTCACCCAAAATAGTCACACATCAAACCATGACATAATTCTTAGAAAAAAAATCTGCAAACTAAATACACTTATTGTGTTATATAGAGAAATGACAAGTGGATTTTTTAATTGATGATCCTTTTTGTCTTGCTTCCCCACTTATATACATGTATAAGAGTATTGAGGGTCATTATTACCAAAGAGCAATACACGATCACTTTCTTCATTTCATCAAGGCACATTTTATAGGAGAACAAAAGTTTTTGATATCGCTGTATGATCTCATATAATAACGTATATTGATTAAATACATTGTTTACATAGGATAACGTTTATTGCGACAATGACATGCGTGTTTTCATAGAATTACGTTTATCTATCATAGCACAACGTTTTTTTTAATATTAAACATAAAAAATGTTAAATTATACCAAGACAAAAGGTGACTGATATCAAGGTATACGGAATAAAGTTGATGGATATCAATATGTGTTTTCATGGAATAAAATGTATCAATATCTATGTACTGTTTGGTTTTTTTCAAACTAAAGTCAAAATAAATATCAAACTTCTCATTGTGATTGATACTTGACAAGTACTAGACTATTAGTGACAAAATTCTAATGGAATCCTGTCGCCGAGTTAAACACTTGGATATTTTGAAGAAGAAAAAATAATCTCGATAAAAGATAAATGGACAAATGTAGATTTATTCGTTTAATACCTTCTCATAAACACAAATTCTTTCAAAACAATCGTGCATGCAAAATTGCTTTTTTGTATTTTCAAGCCACTTTTGGTCGTGCTCAATCGGTTGATTCATTTATGTTAAAAAAACATTATACATTTTGTATTAAACAAAAAAAGCGTATTTAAGATTGTAAAGACACATCTTACTGGATGCTCACATACGAAAGTTTGTTCCTATCTATATATCTTTATATTTGATCA
The DNA here is from genome assembly GCF_026571515.1 of Ruditapes philippinarum. Lineage (NCBI taxonomy): Eukaryota > Metazoa > Mollusca > Bivalvia > Venerida > Veneridae > Ruditapes > Ruditapes philippinarum. The sequence goes on from NW_026857959.1 coordinate 3,834, forward strand.
TTGACATATTACATGTACATAGAAATTTACGAAGTTCCGTGTGAAGTGACGTTGAACATTGAAGGACTGAACGTGTGTGTAACTATGGGTATTTTTATATATGAGGGGCCAGTTACACAGACGGTCGGTCCCAAATCGGTCATTTAATTTTAAATTTACTCGCTGTTTTGATCGGTTGTCATGCGTGATTTTTTTCTGGTTTTCTGTGTAAACAACCATCGGTAAGAGAAAGCAAACTCAAACGGGGTTGGGTCGATGATTAAAATGCTGAAATACTATCGGTTATCATCGTTTGTAAATCGGAGCTAAATCGGGCGCAACGCTGATTAATCGGTGTTTGATAGCTTGTTATCAGTGGTTAAACACTTTCCGTCAGATATGGCCGGTGATTAATATTTGGTTATCTTTGTCCAATCGGCGATATCGGTGATTAAGAGCTTGCATATAGGTTGCTGTCGGTTATTTGTAAAATATTTTCACCGATTGAGAATTTTAAACATGTTTAAAAATTCCAATCGGTAATTTTTCACCGATGAAACTTATCTTTTCCCAATAGCAGTTGATAGGTGGAAAACAGGTGACCAATAGGTGATATCGGTGTTAAATACGTTGTCATCGGTTCACTACATAATTTGGCTAAAAAAAACTACCGATCAATCACCGATGGCTCTGTGTAACTGGGGTGTGACGAAGCTATGAAAAATTAGACGCCCTAAAAATAAGTACGACAACAAATCAGGCACAATTTAGCTTGATATACGGCAGCATTTATTTGTTTATGTCGTGTTGAAATCGAAGGGGTAGCCCGAGTAATTAATTCCTCGCGTCTAAATTTCAAACAGTGATTTTATTTTATAAATAAAATCACTCTTGGGGATTTATTATTTCTTATTTTTAATGCTGAAACCCATGTCATCACTACAAGGCCCATTGACATCATCATCATCATCATTAAAATACGATTATCACAGTCAGATAGCATGCATTAGAATGTTGAACATTGTATTTATTCATGAATATTGCATCCAAACAATGTTTACTAAACTTTTATTTTTAATAAGCTTACTTGATCAAATAAAACATACAGATCTTTGATAATAGTGTCCTTAGTGTAAACATTCATTACATGATGTAGAAAATAATTATATGAGCTGTGTCATGACAAAACCAACATATTGGGTTTGCGACCAGCATGTTTCCAGACCAGCCTGCGGATCTGCGCAGTCTGATCAGAATCCATGCTTTTCACTATCAGTTTCTCTACTTGTTATAGGGTCTGTAAGCGAGCAGCATGGATCCTGACCAGACTGCGCGGATGCGCAGGCTGGTCTGAATCCATGCTTGTCGCAAACCCATTATGATGGTTTCGTCGTGACGAGGCTCATATGAACATGCATAAATATTTTTGCTACCAAGAAACAGACTAATGTTTACATAAATAATTATAATAATCTGGGGTTAAATAACAGATGCTAACATACACGGGCAACTTTCTTGTCGGAAAACAATAATTATTGATTGTTTGCATGATATTTGTCATCTGCTTAACTAAAACTTCATATCTGGCACTGAATGAAAAAGACCTTACATTGAACATAAAATACAGATTATTAACGAAATTATAAAAATGTTATCATTTTATTAATAATCTGTATTTTATGATTATTTAATAATCATTTGTAGATAAAATCTAATATATTCCATTGATATGACTAAATTTAATGGTAAAGTTATTGAAAATAATTACTATTTTATATTGCAAATGATTTGTTATGTTACACTCTTAAAGTAAATGAGGTGAAAATTTATTTCTGTTTATTGTCTCTTTATGCTATTTGCTATAATGATTTAAGTACATGTTAGAAAATCAGTGTGACAATACGTTGTGTGTGTGGTCTAGCAGTTATATCAGATTATAATAAATGCTGAAGATTTTGTAGCAGTAAGTTTTATTATAGTAATAACAGGTAAATCAACATTGAACATAAAATACAGCTTAACACATTATTTATCATCATAATATTATCTTCCAATGCTCCTTTCATTGGTGTTTATCATTTGTTAATGCATTTTCCGTATGGTATTTTATTACGGAATCTAAATCAAATAATGATTAGTGCCAGGTGTGAAATAAATGTAAATATAAGTAACTTGTATCTGTTATAGACATATTTGTTACAATAATTATACCAATATTGTATTTCTTAGCAGATGTAAACATATGCAACCATTTCTTAGTTACATAGATTATAGGCAATACAAAATTACTAAAATTCAAATGATGCACAGTAAGTTCATTAAAGGAACTCTACTAAGATCAAAAAGCCTAAAACATAGAATTTGAAAATCTTTAAAAAATTATATGAAGCACTTAGAATGGAAACATCTGCAAAGGCTAACAATGACATATGCTTGGAATTGAAAATTGACTTTTTTGTCTGATTTTTAGCCAGATTTGAGTAAACAGCGTTGCAACGCTTTTCATTGTTTTAGTCATATTGTACAGTAAAAATGGTCTTTTTTTCTGGATTAATCGAGGTGAAAGAATGACCTAAAAATTTGCACCAGACCTACATCAGTTGGAACTCAACTGTTGAAAAGAAAATGCCCAGTCCTATCATGTCACAAATATTAAGTGGAGATGGAAATGTGAATAAAGATAAATCAGCTGTTATTTGAATGTCCTGCGAGATAATATAATTTATGAGTTTATTTTTTTATGGATTTTTAAATGTTTTCAATATAACATTTATGTCCCTATTTGATAGCAAAAGTATTGGTTAATATTGATTGGTACTTAACCGCTTAGTAAGCACAACAGTGACTCGACATACAGGGAGATGTCCTGTTATCAGAGAATATTTACAGTTCTATATGGCGTATAGAGAGGAAATGTTTTATCAGTATATTGGTATACAGAACAGTTAATGTTTATCAATGATATTGACAACACTTGTTTTTTCAAAGGAAATAAGTTAATACATCATTTTAATAGCTTACTTAAATGTATTTACAATTATTGAATTCAATGTGAGAATATGGATAACAATTACATGGAGTAAAATTACGACTAAGGAGGTAAATTCTCGTACATATTTTAGTATATATAACTTTACATTTTTTCCATTCATTTTCAATCCAAGACATGTTTTCATTTAATTGTACGAACAGAAAAAAACATACAGATCCCAAACGAAAGGATAATACATTTTGTAAGGAAGTATGTACCCTATTTTGATACGAACATTTTTCTTACTACAAACTATGACTGTAGGTGTACAATTAAAAATGAATACGATTGATTATTATAGATTAAGTTTAAATGATAACTGTCGAAAATAATCTCACGCGACTAAAATTGTATTTAATGTTTGTTTAAGGAGAAAAGGTATCATTATCTGATTACAATAAAAATGAAATAATGTCTAGCATTGTCATCTTATATTTATTCGAACAAAATGTTGATTTTGATATTATCATAAAACTGTTTATAATCTTTTTCTTTATTACATGGTTAGTTCAACCAATGAGTGCTGGTTACCCTTTGAGTTGTTAAATAAGTTAGTAAGCATAATATTTACGAAATGTCCAGTTTTATTAATGTTAAATCTCTTCAAGAATAAATGTATACTTAATATAATTTTGGGAAGTTGCTTAAGTTTTGATAGTCATCAAATAATATTTTATATCAGATATTCAACCACATGGTGTCTCAATTGTTCGTAATCACTCATATTCAGACTCAATCAAGTCGAGTCTGTGGTTTTCCTTTTTATTTATATAGTTTCTAAGCTATAAAATTTTAAATATTTAAAATTTTGTAAAAATATATTTGTCAGTACATAAATAACACATGGATTTGTGGGTAACAGAAAAAATATCATCCCTACGCCTCGGGTAACAGTATTTTTACGTGGGATAATATTTTTACTGTTACACACAAACCGATGTGTTATTTATTTTATTACCCCGAACAAATACTGTGATGATCTGAATTTGTAAACTAAATCTAACTGTAACAAAAATAAACCCAGAGTAGCAATAACTAAACTATCCTTACCGTACCGTAGGCCTTTTTCTTTTATTCTTTAAGCAAATGATGATATCTACCAGTCATAAACATAAAATAAGCTGTGTTTTTTTT